>NC_092149.1:17965925-18018425 GCF_045791955.1 Oncorhynchus clarkii lewisi | reverse complement strand
AGGAGACAGAACACTTCGGTATGACGGCTGCGTGGTCCCATGGTGTTTATACTTGCGTACTATTGTTTGTATAGATGAACGTGGTACTTTCAGGCGTTTGGAAATTGCTCCCAAGGATGAACCAGACTTGTGGAGTTCAACAATTTTTTTGCTGAGGTCTTGGCTGATTTCTTTTGATTTTCCCACAATGACAAGCAAAGAGGCTCTGAGTTTGAAGGTAGGCCTTGAAATACATCCACAGATACACCTCCTATTGACTCAAATGATGTCAATTAGCCTATCAGAAGCTTCTAAAGCCATGACATACTTTTCTGGAATTGTCCAAGCTGTTTAAAGGCATAGTCAACTTAGTGTATGTAAACTTCTGACCCACTGGAATTTAGATACCATGAATTGTAATTTCAATTATCTGTATGTAAACAATTGTTGGAAAAATTACTTGTGTCATGCACAAAGTAGACTAACTGACTTGCCAAAACAATAGTTTGTTAACAAGAAATTTGTGGAGTGGTTGAAAAAACGAGTTTTAATAACTCCAACCTTAGTGTATGTAAACTTCCGACTTCAACTGTATATATTCCTATCTAACATTTATCTTGAAGGTGGAGCAGCCTGGTTAGGGGCCTCAGATTAAGTGAAACAGAAGAAGAGATACAAATAAAGGAGTGAAAGGATGTCAGAGCTCGGGTACAGCCAGAGAGAGCGGGAGAGAACCATGTCCTCCTGACGCTGGGAGAAAAGATAAGCACAACATCTCTGACTGACTCAAGAATGGATGGATAATAGGAATAAGAAAGGTCGATTTACACTGTTCCTGATAAACAGCCATTGTTAATCTTATGAAATGTATCTTATGTATGCCTTAATATGGATGGATAATGCCCTGTTGATCTACTAATAATGACATCAAAGTGAATGGAGAAGGACAGACTGATGGAGCAACTCACTGATGCCCTCTGCTGCACAGCAAACAGAGTAAGCTGCTGCACAGTAAACAGAGTAAGCTGCTGCACAGTAAACAGAGTAAGCTGCTGCACAGTAAACAGAGTAAGCTGCTGCACAGTAAACAGAGTAAGCTGCTGCACAGTAAACAGAGTAAGCTGCTGCACAGTAAACAGAGTAAGCTGCTGCACAGTAAACAGAGTAAGCTGCTGCACAGTAAACAGAGTAAGCTGCTGCACAGTAAACAGTGTAAGCTGCTGCACAGTAAACAGAGTAAGCTGCTGCACAGCAAACAGAGTAAGCTGCTGCACAGTAAACAGAGTAAGCTGCTGCACAGTAAACAGTGTAAGCTGCTGCACAGTAAACAGTGTAAGCTGCTGCACAGTAAACAGAGTAAGCTGCTGCACAGTAAACAGAGTAAGCTGCTGCACAGTAAACAGTGTAAGCTGCTGCACAGTAAACAGAGTAAGCTGCTGCACAGTAAACAGTGTAAGCTGCTGCACAGTAAACAGAGTAAGCTGCTGCACAGTAAACAGAGTAAGCTGCTGCACAGCAAACAGAGTAAGCTGCTGCACAGTAAACAGAGTAAGCTGCTGCACAGCAAACAGAGTAAGCTGCTGCACAGTAAACAGAGTAAGCTGCTGCACAGTAAACAGTGTAAGCTGCTGCACAGTAAACAGAGTAAGCTGCTGCACAGTAAACAGTGTAAGCTGCTGCACAGTAAACAGTGTAAGCTGCTGCACAGTAAACAGAGTAAGCTGCTGCACAGTAAACAGAGTAAGCTGCTGCACAGTAAACAGAGTAAGCTGCTGCACAGTAAACAGAGTAAGCTGCTGCACAGCACACAGAGTAAGCTGCTGCACAGTAAACAGAGTAAGCTGCTGCACAGTAAACAGAGTAAGCTGCTGCACAGTAAACAGAGTAAGCTGCTGCACAGTAAACAGTGTAAGCTGCTGCACAGTAAACAGAGTAAGCTGCTGCACAGCAAACAGAGTAAGCTGCTGCACAGTAAACAGAGTAAGCTGCTGCACAGCAAACAGAGTAAGCTGCTGCACAGTTCCAATAACAGGTCAAATCCTTCCATTGCTTGATGTGTGTATGTAGGGCATTGAAAATATGCTACCTCATAATTTACCCCATACTTAAAACATATTGCAAACCTAGGCTTTAATTCATGACTGCAAATTACAGCGTGGGGCAGAGTCCTTCAGAACTTTGTCCAGGATGTATGACTAGTACGGTATATAGCCTACATACTATAGTTGTATGTTAATATGATCAAACATGAAACCCAAATAAATATTTTGCACGTCCCTCAAGTTGTTAAAATGTACTCAGAAGTTTGTCCTCTGATCATATCAATACAAATCCACATAGTAATGAAAGTGTAGTTCCTAAGACAGACAGACGGAAGATAGTGTAACTTCAGGCTTTATTGTGTTTGACATGCTTACACTCTGTGCTGAGTCCACTTTAGTATTGAACTAGGAGGAGAGAGAGAGAGAGAGAGAGAGAGAGAGAGTGAGGAGGAGTGGAGGTCTGAGAGAGAGAGAGGAAGGGTTTGGAGGAGTGGAGGTCTGAGAGACAGGGAGGAAGAGTTTGGAGGAGTGGAGGTCTGAGAGACAGGGAGGAAGAGTTTGGAGGAGTGGAGGTCTGAGAGACAGGGAGGAAAGCAGCTAGTGGTGTTACATGTTGGCCTTCATGGTCTCATCGATCCAGGGGAGGAACTCACACACTTTGACATAGACTCCGGGGTATCCGGGAACGGCACAGCCCTGACCCCAGGACACCAGGCCATGAACCTCACCCAAACACACTAGACCACTGCCAGAGTCCCCCTGAGAGAGAGAGAGAGAGAGGTAAGAAATCAACTCAGGTTGATCCTAGTATGTACCACTGTGTTTCCTAAATGACTGCACAACAAAGATAGCAAAAGGGCTCATCAAAAATGTGTCATATACTGTACGTACGTTGCATACATCTCTGCCTCCGTCCATGTATCCAGCACACACCATCCTGCGGGTGAGCATGCCAGGGTAGGCCATCTCACACTTCTCATCCTCCAGTATGGGCACATCCAGACACTGCAGACGGGCGGGCATGTTTACTGAGAAGGAAGCAAAATACAGGGAGATTTAGTCATTTAATAATTTTTCCATAGTCATACCTCTTCTCTGGGTGAGGTGTGTGTTGTTAGAGTGTGTGTGGATAAAGGCTCTGAGGGTATAATTAATGTTGGTAAAGTTGGTTTCGTATAGTGTGTTTGGTTGTAATTTCTGTGGTTACAGTTTTGTAAAGGTAAAATGCAGGGGTATTTGGTCCGTCTCACCCTCCTCTCCAGTGGCGATGTTGCCCCAGCCAGAGACAGAGCAGGGGAGGCCTGCGAATGGGCAGTCTGTGGGCAACGGGATGGGCTTCACATAATCAGTGATCTCCACAGGGTGGAACAGCTTGATCAGCATCATGTCATAGTCCAGCGTCTGGTAGTCATAGCTACAGAGAGAAGAACAGAGATAGGCCAAGGGATTTGTATTGCATGTGATAAAACCCCATTCAGCCTGGGTTCAGTTGTTATAAAATGACGTTCCTAAAGGGATATGTAAAGGGTAAGTGTAGGTGGTAGCTTGCCTGGGATGCCAGATTATGTTTTGAGTCTTCATGAGCTGTTCAGTTCCCTCAAACACACGCAGGTTGTGCTCTCCAAGCATGATCTGCATTGCGTAGGGGCTGAGAGAGGAGGACGAAGGAGAGGAAAGGCAGAGGAAGGAGAGGAGAGGCAGACGAAGGAGAGGAAAGGCAGAGGAAGGAGAGGAGGGAGAGGACAAAAGGAAAGACAGGGTGATTACAGAGAAACCTCATGTCAGTTTGATAAGATTCAAAGTGTCTCACTGCAGAAGACAAAGAATAGCCTTCCTTTTGGTCCATTTTGGCCCAAAATCTGTCGTTCTGCCCCTGAGTAAGGCAGTTAACCCACTGTTCCCCAGGGATGCCGAAGACGTGGATGTCGATTAAGGCAGCCCCCCGCAACTCTCTGATTCAGAGGGGTTGGGTTAAATGCGGAAGATACATTTCAGTTGAATGCATTCAATTGTACAACTTACTAGGTATCCCCCGTTCCCTCCCCTGCCCTCCACCCTTACTCACTTGTACCAGCAGTGAGCGACAGAGAGCACCCACTGCTCGTTAATGAGCACGGCTCCGCAGAAGTGGTACCCGTAGTTGAGGGAGGCCATCCAGGGTCGGGAGTGAGGTTCACACTCCTGGCCACCGATGATCTTACCATCCTCACGGGGCACTGCCGCTGAAACACACAGAGAGAGACACCATACAGAGAGAGTGGTCACAAGAGGGGAGAGATGAGGACATTGTTGCACTCTGAATAGTATTCATCAGAATTGTTCTACATCACATAGAAACAGCCTGTTGGGGAAAAAGGTTGAACGCTGTTATAAGTGACGTTAGATGTTAGATGAATATTCCCTACGAATAGTTTTTGATACATAATTGGTAGAGTATATTAAAGTACTGTATGTGTGTGAGTGTTTAATTACCAGCAGCTCCAACCAGCAGTATCAGAGCGAGCAGTCTCATGGTGTCTGTCTGTCCGGTGAACACTGGCTGATCAAAGACACCTGGACATGCGCATGGACTTTATTTATACACACCCTATCAGCCCCCCCCCCCCCCCCCCTGCCCATCAAACCCTACCTTACCTCCCCTACCCAGCACACCCTATCAGCCCTCCCCCCCCAAACCCTACCTGCACTGCCCTCCCATATGCTCACAACGTTCACTCTACCCTGCTGACCACCCCAATCACCTCCCCCTCCCCTTTCCCTAAACATACAAGGGCCACAATATTTGATTTAACGCACCTGCATACACTTCTCAACATACACTCCCCTACGTATTTATTTGGATAGTGAAGCTAAAACTATTCATTTGGCTCTATACTTCAGCATTTTGGATTTGAGATCAAATATTTTATATAAGCCAACAGTACAGAATGTCACCTTACATTTGAATGTGCTTTCATACATATCTGTTTCATCATTTAGATATGAAAGTACTTTTTATGTACCTAGTCCTCCCATTTGAAGGTGTGATAAGCATTGAGAGTGTTGTAGTGTGCCGTCTGATTTGCTTAATATAAGGAATTTGATGTATGGCGTTTACTTTTACTTTGCACTTTTACTCAAGAATGACAATTGAACACTTTTTACACCACTGCTAAATCAAGCTTGTGACTCTACTAACTTGTTGGATGCATTTGCAGTTTGTTTTGGTTGTGTTTCAGATTATGTTGTGCCCAATAGAAATGAATGGTAAATAATGTATTGTCATTTTGGACTCACTTTTAGTGTTAATAAGAATAGAATATGTTTCTGAACACTTTTACATTCATGTGGATGTTACCATGATAATCATGAATGAATCTTGAATAATGATGAGTGATAAAGTTACAGATGCATGAATGTCATACTTAAATCCTAACCTCCCCTGTTATTTTTGATGGTGAGAGGTTAGCATGTTTTGGGGGCATGACCTTTGTCCATCTGTAACTTTCCCACTCATCATTATTCATTCATGATTATCCGTAATCAAGGTAGCATCCACGTTAATGTAGAAGTGTTTTGGGAACATCTTATATTCTTACTTACAATAGAAGTGACTCCAAAATGACACCATACAATATTTACCATTTGCACATCATCATCCGAAACACAACCAAAACAAACTGGAAATGCATCCAACAAGTTTGTGGAGTCACAAGCTTGATGTAGTCATTGTGTGCTAGGAATATGGGACCAAATACGAAACTTTTGACTAAATGAAATACACTATAAGTGATGGGGTGACTAGATACAAAAAGTGCATTCATTTCTAAACGGTAAAACAGATATGTATGAAAGCACGCTAAAATAAAAGGTGAAAGTCTGTACTGTTGCCTCATACACTACATGACCAAAAGTATGTGGACACCGGCTTTTGTGTCCTGCCATTTTGCAGCTGAGCCATTTTTGCTCAAAGACGTTTCCACTTCACAATAACAGCACTTACCGTTGACAAGGGCAGCTCTAGCAGGGCAGAAATGTAATGAACTGACTTGTTGGAAAGGTGGCATCCTGTGACGGTGCCACGTAGAAAGTCACTGAGTTCTTCAGTACGGGCAATTCTACTGCCAATGTTTGTATATGGAGATTGCATGGCGGTGTGCTAGATTTTATACACCTGCCAGCAACGAGTGTGGCTGAAATTGCCAAATCCACTAATTTGAAGGGGTGTCCACATACTTTTGTAGTGTATAAAACATTTGTTCTCAAATCCAAAATGTTTGAGTCTAGAGCCAAATTAAAGGTTTTATCTTCACTGCCCAAATAAATACGTAGGGGACTGTACACCTGATGATTAACCAGTAGCTGGCAAACTGAATATGACAGACATTTAGCCTTTTGAAGTGGCATGTGGCACACAAGGACATGTACCCATGGCTGGCCATATGCAGTATCAAAAGGACCACGGCTACTTAACAGCCCGTGCTCATCCCACAAGGTCTATTCGCTTTCCAATGTTGCATCTTACAGAACAACCAATTATTCTGTTGAATGTACTGATTGCATAACATTTTAAATGTGCAAATCCTCATTCTGTCTGGTTCTATTCCAATTTTACTCATAGAGCCTTCCTTATCTCTGCAACTATTCTTTAGTACACTTAGTATGCCCTTGAATATAGGCCAGGAGCTGTGAGAGAAATGGCCACCTGTGATGTTAGAACTAGTGCCTGAAAAGTACAACAACTTTTCCCCCCCGCTTCTTTGAGGTGTTGCAAGAGGTCTCAATGGTCCTACCACTCTGACAATCTGGCCAACAGCTGTTCAACACTGTTTCAACATAAATGCTCTGAGTACCTGGTACAATGGAAGGGGAGTTTGTGATAAGATGATGGGGCAGGAGAGTTTGAGGTGGGGTGGGGCATCAGGCACGTGAGACTTGGAAAGGGGGCAGGGCAGGTTGGAGGGATATCAGTTGAGATAAAGGTATAAATGTAGAGAATCGCAGAGTGCACATGTCCAGTCTGGTGAATGAAGACTTGTCTCAGCAGCACGATGATTGGCCTGATTATACTCACACTCCTGGGGGTTGCAGGTAACAAACATACATAGAGGCACGGATAGAGAGGAACACATCTTTTACAGACAATGTGGACATCAGCTTAATGCTCTCCTTTTGCCCATCTTGTATAATATAACATTATCTCTAACCTCTGCATCTCTCTGTCTTCTGTCACCTTCCTCCTGTCATGCTTTCTGAACACTACTCCCTCTCTCCATCCTCCTCTCTTTCTCCTCTGACCCTCCCTCTCCCTTCCACTCCTTCCCTCCCTCAGCGGCAGCTCCTATGGATGACAGGATCGTGGGGGGTTATGAGTGTGAGGCTCACTCCCAGCCCTGGCAAGCCTCTCTTAACATTGGCTACCACTTCTGTGGTGGCTCCCTCATTAACGACCAGTGGATCATCTCTGCCGCCCACTGCTGGATGAAGTGAGTACTGCAGGGTCATTGTCAACCATCTTTTCCCTTTACTGTGCCTCCCTAAAGGTTTCTATTTTTTTCTCCTCTCCCTTCTCCAATTTTCCATCTGTCTTCACATTCTGTCAACCCCTCTCTCCTTCTTGTCTTCTCTGCCTTCCTCTCTCCACGTCTTTACCTTAATCTCTTTCTGCTCTCCTTCCTCTCATAAATCATGTCCTCTCTCTCGCTACCTCTCTACCCTTCCCTCTCTCTCACAACCCCCCCCCCTCTCTCTCTATCTCTCTCTCTCTCTCTCTCTCTCTCTCTAGTCCTTGGAGTCAGCTTGCCATCCTGGGTGACCACCACATCTGGGAGCACGAGGGAACGGAGCAGTACATGTCTGTGGACGCCATCTACTGGCACCAGAGCTATGACTACCAGACCCTGGACCACGACATTATGCTGTTGAAGCTGGCCCACCCTGTCACTCTCAACAAGTTTGTCAAGCCCATCGCCCTGCCCACAGCCTGCCCCAAGGCCGGGGACATGTGTGTGGTGTCTGGATGGGGAAACATCTACACTGACTCTGGTATTTATGTAGATGTGGTGTAGTATGGGATGGGGTGGAAGGAGGATGAGATTGGGATGCTGAATGTAATCAACTAAAATGCATGTTCTTTCAACTGTAGCTCATAGACCTACAACATGTTGATGTGAAATCAGCAAGTCAATTTACTTGAGAGTGTAGCTCCTACTTCTCTCTCTCTCTCTCCAACTCTGTCTCTCTCGCTTTCTCTGTCTCCCGTCTGTCTCTCCCTCTGTCAGTGTTCAACCCATTTAACCTGCAGTGTGTGGACATCCCCATCCTGTCTAAGAAGGCCTGTGAGGAGTCCTACCCTGGCCAGATTACTGATACCATGGTGTGTGCCGGATACCTGGAGGGAGGCAAGGACGCCTGTCAGGTATGAAGACCCCTGCAACCTCACAAACAGAACATTTCATTTGTTTGTTTATTCATTTATATATTAATTCATTATCTCTCTCTCCCCCCTCTGTTTCTCTCTCAGGGTGACTCCGGCGGTCCCCTGGTATGTAACGGAGAGCTGCATGGCATCGTGTCCTGGGGTGTTGGCTGTGCCCAGCCCAACTATCCTGGTGTCTACACCAAGGTCTGTGCCCTGCTGCCCTGGATCCACGAGATCATCACCAACTACTAGCCTGTACCCTCCACACCAGAGTAAAGAGAGAGAGAGAGATAGAGAGAGAGGGAGAGGGAGAAGGAGAGGGATAGAGAGCAAGAGAGAGAGAGAGAGGGAAGGCTGATTCTGTTACATGCAGGAATACAAAGAAACATCTAATCAATAAAATGGCATCTTTGACTTCACTACTGTATGTTTGTCTTTTTATTACAATTTATTTGTGCCAATTGAAAAAAAATACACAAACAATCAATAACTTAGATAACAGGGTAGCTTACTACAATATTTAAAGTCACATCAAACACTCTTTGGCATTTCCTAAGCACCCACCTACTAGTTTCTAGCACAATCAAATAGTGACAATGGTATAGAGTACAGAGCAGGAAATTAGATGGCAAAGACAAATTAAATAGAAAAGTAACCATGCTAACAAACATATGCTAACAGATGTATGGCCTCCATTGTTTTGCACTACACGCTGCTAATGCTGATAATGATGCAAATGCTAATAATGATGCTATAGCTAATAACACTAATGTTAATAACAACAGTATAGCTAATAGCAATGCTATAGCTAATTACGATGCTAATGCTTATAATGATGGTATAGCTAACAACAATGCTAATTCGAATAATGATGCTAACTCTACATACAACACTAGAACTACGTAAACAAACTCACACCTTCCTGGCTCTATTCATATTGTCATGGTAACAAAAGTGATCAGACATGAATCGGACATCTGACTTGTGAAAATTTGTATCTAAAGTACAGCCATTGTAACCACATCCACCTTGAAGAACAGGGTGTTTTCAGTCTGACCATTTTTTGTCATTCCAGGCCTGCCGCCATTAGCACTGCTTTAGCATCCTCCACCATCTCTTTTATTCCCTCGTGCAGAAGGTGTAGTGTAGTGGCAAAAGCAGTCCATATTGGGGCAAAACTAAAAACAACAGTGGTCAACACAGCTTCAATAGCCTTGGCTGCCACCATGACTGCTGTATGCATCATTCTAGCCACCATCTTCTCATCAACTCTCCCAGCGAAGCGAGACTTCATTGCTGAACTCAGTTCACCCACTGGCTTGTTGACACGTTCTGAGAGTCTCTGGAGGGATTTCTCATCTAATCCAAAGGTTATGAAGGCTTTGTGGAAGAAGGCCTGCATAACACCAATCTCTCAGCCCACTGAGAAGCCAGGGATGGGTACGGCTGCTGTGGTGGAGGCACCAGCAGCTGCAGCAAAGGCGGTTTGGAAAAGATATTTCCTCTTCTTCTCAATCATGACTATTGAGCAAACCGAGACTGGATTAGGCAGACCTCTTGTGCTCTGAGAGGTTTTCATCTTCTGGATCTCTTTGGCCAGCATGATGTCATTCTCTTTGAACCTCACCGTGCTGATGATGATGAAGAAGTCGTATGTTTTAAACTTGTACTTTTTTGCTTTAAGTTTGGGCTGCCGATAACAGGCCCCAGATTTTCACGTTAGTCATTGTGTGATGGCTGTATCTAATGGGCTTCATTGTGGTCTCGGTCACTCCGGTTTCTGCTGCCCCTTCATCCCCGTCCAAGTAAGGCATTAACAAAGGTGGACTTTCCCACCCCGCTCTACCCTGTCACAGCAATGTTAAGGGTCACTTTCTCCAGCAGATCCAGGTGCGTTCTCTGTTGGGGTAAACTTGTCATAGTTCTTCATTTCCTTGACGATGTCAAGATCCTCATATAAATTATCAGACATCTTGCTCCAGAAAATCCCGAAAAGTAGCTAAATTAATAACACACAAATATCCATCAAATGCGGAACTATCAATTTATATAATATACATGCATTGTGCAATCTTAGAAAAATTGGTTATTTGGGGTTTTACGCATTGTTTTATGGATTGGCAAACTTGGTTCTTTGGGCGATATTTCTTTATTTTTACTTTTTTGATTATTTGTGTATTGTTTTTTGTTTGTATTGGAAGATATCATATATAGAGAAGTGAGTCGGCCTGAGAATTGAACCCTGTGGCACCCCCATAGAGACTGCCAGAGGTCCGGACAACAGGCCCTCCGATTTCACACACTGAACTCTATCAGAGAAGTAGTTGGAGAACCAGGCGAGGCAGTCATCTGAGAAACCAAGGCTGTTGAGTCTGCCAATAAGAATGTTGTGATTGACAGAATCGAAAGCCTTGGCCAGGTCGATGAATACGGCTCTGAAACCAGATTGCATAGTGGAGAAGGTATGGTGGGATTCGAAATGGTCGGTAATCTGTTTGTTAACTTGGCTTTCGAAGACCTTAGAAAGGCAGGGTAGAACAGATATAGGTCTGTAGCAGTTTGGGTCTTGAGTGTCTCCCGCTTTGAAGAGGGGGATGACAGTGGCAGCTTTCCAATCTATTGCAATCTCAGATGATACGAAAGAGAGGTTGAACAGGCTAGTAATAGGGGTTGCAACAATTTCGGCAGATCATTTTAGAAAGAGAGGGTCCAGATTGTCTAGCCCGGCTGATTGGGGTCCAGATTTTCCAGCTCTTTCAGAACATCAGCTATCTGGATTTGGGTGAAGGAGAAGTGGGGGAGGTTTGGGCAAGTTGCTGTGGGGAGTGCAGAGCTGTTGACCAGGGTAGGAGTATCCAGGCGGAAAGCATGGCCAGCCGTAGAAAAATGCTTATTGAAATTCTCATTTATAGTGGATTTATCGGTGGTGACAGTGTTTCCTAGCCTCAATGCAGTGGGCAGCTGGGAGTAGGTGCTCTTACTCTCCATGGACTTTACAGTGTCCCAGAACCTTTTTGAGTTTGTGCTACAGGATGCAAATTTCTGTTTGAAAAAGCTAACCTTATCTTTCCTAACTGCCTGTGTATGTCTGTTCCTAACTTCCCTGAAAAGTTGCATAACACGGGGGCTATTTGATGCTAATGCAGAACGCCACAGGACGTTTTTGTGCTGGTCAAGGGCAGTCAGTTCTGGAGAGAACATGAGAACCCAAGGGTATATCTGTTCCTGGTTAAAAAAAAATTGAATGGGACATGCTTATTTAAGATGGTGAGGAAAGCACTTTTGAAGAATAACCAGAGGTGAATATCCATCCAGGATGCCCGGGCCAGGTCGAATTGAAAGGCCTACTCGCTGAAGTGTTTTATGGAGCATTTGACAGTGATGAGGGGTGGTTGTTTGACTCAGACCCATTATGGATGCAGGCAATGAGGCAGTGATCGCTGAGATCTTGGTTGAAAACAGCAGAGGTGTATTTTGAGGGCAAGTTGGTTAGGATGATATCGTTGAGGGTGCCCGTGTTTACTGATTTGGGGTTGTACCTGGTGGGTTCATTGATAATTTGTGTGAGATTGTGGGCATCAAGCTTAGATTGTAGGATGGCTGGGGTGTTAAGCATGTCACAGTTTAGGTCACCTAGCAGCACGAGCTCTGAGGAAAGATGGGGGGCAATCAATTCACATATAGTGTCCAGGGCACAGCTGGAGGCAGAGGGTGGCCTATAGCAAGCCGCAACAGTGAGAGACTCGTTTCTGGAAAGATGGATTTTTAATAGTAGAAGTCCAGGTACAGACCTGGATAGTAAGACAGAACTCTGCAGGCTTCCTCTACAGTAGATTGCAACTTTGCCCCCTTTGGCAGTTATATCTTGTCTGAAAATGTTATAGTTAGGGATGGAAATTTCAGGGTTACTGGTGGACTTCCTAAGCCAGGATTCAGACACGACTAGGACATCTGGGTTGGCAGAGTGTGCTAAAGCAGTGAATAAAACAAACTTAGGGAGGAGGCTTCTAATGTTAACATGCATGAAACCAAGGCTTTGACGGTTACAGAAGTCAATAAATGAGAGCACCTGGGGAGTAGGAGTGGAGCTAGGCACTGCAGAGCCTGGATTAACCTCTACATCACCAGAGGAACAGAGGAGGAGTAGGATGAGGGTATGGCTAAAGGCTATCAGGACTGGTCGTTTAGTGCATTCAGAGCAGAGAGTAAAATGAGCAGGTTTCTGGGCGTAAGAGAATAGTTTCAAGGCATAATGTACAGACAAAGGTATGGTAGGATGTGAGTACATTAGAGGTAAACCTAGGCATTGAGTAATGATGAGAGAGATATATTCTCTAGAGACGTTTAAACCAGGTGATGTCACTGCATATGTGGGAGGTGGAACTAAATGGTAGGTTAAGGCATATTGAGCAGGGCTAGAGGCTCTACAGTGAAATAAGACAATAATCACTAACCAGGACAACAATGGACAAGGCATATTGATATTAGGGAGAGGCATTCGTAGCTGGGTGATCAATAGGGGTCCTGTGAGTGTTTGGACTGGCTGGAGACATGGCGAATCAGACAGCTAGCAGACCGGGGCTAGCAAGCTGTATAGATCCATCGGCCACTATACCTATTTTGCCAATTGGACTTGGACCCCTCTGCTACTCGAAACCCTACTAATCCATCACGACTGGTCAACCGATGTCACAACACGCGGAGGCCAAAACGGACTTTACTCCATCGAAGTCCAATTGGCAAAATAGGTATAGTGGCCCAAGAAATTGGCCGATGGATCTATACAGCTAACAGTCCAATATGCTCTAAACAGCTAGCCGCTATCGGGCCACGGCTAGTGGGCATTCAGGTGTGGTCGCAATGTAGAGGCCAGTTGAATACCCCCTCGAGCAGATTACGTCATAGTCCAGTCGTGACGGATCGGCGGGGTTCTGTGCCCCGTACCGGCAGTAGAAGGGGTCCGGGTATTGTAGCCCAGGAGTGGCTGACGGGCCTCTTTAGCTAACCGGGAGAAAGGGCCTAGCATGGGCTAGCTTCAAGCTAATTGGTGCTTGCTCCAGGACCAACATTAGCCAGTACTCGGATAGCAGCCAGCTAACTGCAAAGATCCAGGTGAAAATGTCCAGAGCTTGCGGTACGAATCCGGGGATATGGAGAGAAAATAGGTCCGGTATGCTCTGGTTTGAGTCGCGTTGTACAGACTGGCGAGAGCTTTCTGAGCTAAAGGTTAGCTGCTGACTACTAGCTAGTAGCTAGTGTGCTGGCTAGCTTCTGTTGGGGATTTCGGATTCAAGGTGAATAATACTTTAGAAAAAAAACAGATCCGCACCACATTAGGTGAGGCGGGTTGCAGAAGTGTGCTTTGAAGATGAGTTTTAGAACAAATATAAAAAGATATGCAAAGAAAAATATATAAAAAAATAAATACGACAAGACGAGGACAAAAGACGTCTGACTGCTATGCCATCTTGGATATGAAGATACAATACAAAATATCTTAAATAAAAAGGGATGTCATTACTTCAATATAAACTCACATATATTTTTTTAATAGACGATTTTACATTTCCCAAGCATTCACCTGCTAGTTACTAGTACAATCAGATAGTGACAACTGTAAAGAGTACAGAGCAGGGAAAAAAATATGGCACAACAATAAATCAAAATGCTAACATAGATTTGGTAACACATATATGTATAGCATCCACTGTTTGACACTAAACAATGCTAACGCTAATGATGATACAAATGCTAATAACAACACTATAGCTAATAACTATGCTCTGGGACACTGCAGTGTCCATTCATTCAGAGTGGTCTTACTCCCTCATTTTTTAGAATACAAGCCTGAAACCATTTCTAAAGACTGTTGACATCTAGTGGAAGCCATAAGAAGTCCTAAGTCAATGGAATCAGTATAGGCAGTCAATGAAAAACTACAAACATAAAAAATCCCACTTCCTGGATGGATTTTTTCTCAGGTTTTCACCTGCTATATCAGTTCTGTTATACTCACAGACATTATTTTAACAGTTTTGGAAACTTTAGAGTGTTTTCTATCCAAATCTACAAATGCATATCCTAGCTTCTGGGCCTGAGTAACAGGCAGTTTACTTTGGGCATGCTTTTCATCCGGAGGTGAAAATAGTGCCCCCTACCCTAATGAAGTTTTAATAACACACAAACATCCATCACATGCAGAACTATACATGTATGTAATATACATGCATTGCAACAAGAGGATAAGGCAGTGATTTAAGAAAGCCGGAAGTCCTGACTCTACCCTTTCATCAATGACAAACTGATGTTGTCTACTTACAGACGTGTATGTTGGAACCTAGACCTTGCGACAGAATAAAGTGACTATGGGGGCAATTGAAATCAGCAAGGTGGGAAACTTTCTGGGGGTTCTTGTATTAGAATTGTAATGAATTCTGGTTATGTAATTACACAACACCACAATAAACATAAAGCTAAAACTCCAAGATCATTGAATGCTTTTAAAATCTGTAGCCTATATCTGCTGTGCTGTATCATCACAATGGATAGTGCCCTATAGCTAAGCTGTTTTTGCTACAGAATACGTAGATAGGGCAATTCACCTATAACAAACATTCTATGTGAATGCAGCCGTACGCACAGCAGTCTTACCAAAATAATGCAAATTAAGCAAAGCCAGCCTACCATAAACACGTTTCCAATACATACAGTTCCATTTACAGCAACCAATAGGCTACCAAGAAAACCATAATAACCATCATCTACAATGATTGTACAAAACATTAGGAACATCATCCTAATATTGAGTTGCAACCCCTTTTGCCCTCAGAACAGACTCAATTCTTCAGGGCATGGACTCTACAAGTTGTCAAAAGCATTCCACAGGGATGCTGGCCCATGTTGACTCCAATGCTTCCCACAGTTGTGTCATGTTAGCTGGATGTCCTTTGGGTGGTGGACCATTCTTGATACACACAGAAAACTGTTGAGCATGAAAATCCCAGCAGCGTTGCAGTTTTTGACACACTGAAACCGGTGTGCCTGGCACCTACTACCATACCCCATTCAAATCCTCTTAAAACTTTTGTCTTGCCCATTCACCCTCTGAACGGCACACATACACAATCCATGTCTCAATTGTATCAAGGCTTAAAAATCATTATTTAACCTGTCTCCTCCCCTTCATATACACTTATTGAAGTGACATCAATAAGGGATCATACCTTTCACCTGGATTCACCTGGTCAGTAAATGTCATGGATAGAGCATGTGTTCCTAATGTTTTGTACACCCAGGGTATTTCTATGATGAAACATACCTAGCTATACCCAGGGGCATCATTTGGGTTCTTGCATTGAAAATTATATTGAATTCTGCTTATGTCACGCTATAGCACAATAAACATAAAAGTGTAAAAAATCCTTTTGACCAAGAAGAGACAGGTTCAACAGCACAAAATCTTGCTGTTCTCTATCAGCACCATGGACAGCGCCCTACACACTTAAGCAAGATTTTGACAAAAACCAAACAGCTAGATTGTTTCATTCTTACCTTTTCAAAAGAGTTGCAGCTTCCTTGATGCTTTGTCGAACTTCCTGATTAATCGATAAATCCATTGTCCCAAAAATATTATTGTAAGATCTCCCTCAAATGCCTGTTGGATTAGTTGAGCTTTCCTCAGGTGTAGCACCGTTTTTCTGTGCTGACTGAATACATTTGTCGAAGTGGAAAATGAGTTCTCGCATGTAGCTGTGGACACCCCAAAAGTCAGTCCATGTTTCAGTGCAGTAAACACGGTCAGCATAGCAGAGAGAGGCCCAAAGTATTGTTGCAGGATATCAAGAGGGGTCCATTTGTCCTCATTGGAGCCAGAGCGGGCGATTTCAGTCTGCAAACATTGTCAAGTGACACCAAATGAAGCTGGTGGTTGAAACAATTAACATATGGTACATCTCTGTTTACTTTGTCCTACAATATTTTCTGCATGTCATGAAACTAGTACCGTCAAAACATTGACAAAGTATATTTTCTGTCCCAAGGCCAATCTATGCCTTTGTTAGCTCGGTAAGAACAAGGTTTGTAAGTGGTAAAGAGACACAGTATTTGCTCTTTGCTTGATGCATGCCTACTAAATCCTTTGGTACTCTCAATAGCATTTTTCCAGTTACAATACCCAGTTTGGGTGAAGGCCTTGTCTGCATTAGCATTGGACCCAACACAGAACTTTAGACATGGGAAACCTGGGCTGGCTCCTCTGATCCAAGATCATCAGGGACAGTCTGGGTGGCGGTGGCTGCGGAGTCATTATCCTGGTGGAAGGGTGGGTGTGCTCTGCACAAGAAACTAGCTGGAGCTCGGCAGCTGCTCATTGCTCTCCTTCTCCTTTGTTTGGGTACTTTGTAGAAGCCAATTTCTGATATCCATTGTGGCAGATTAGCTGGTTCGAGCTAGCTAAATGGGCTAAGACTAATAACTTTTTTAAATTTATTTTTTACAGCTAGCTACCTAACAGTGAAGCAGCGTCAACTGTAAACTTGACCCCGCCCTTATAAATCAAAATTAAATATTACAGGTGGAGGTGTATCACGTTATTCACTTAGCTTACCACAGAGATTAGAAATGAGCAGTGTTTTTTCCCGCTTTTTTTGGAAACCCAGAGGAGTCATACCTAACCACCCCAGTAGCTTTTACATAGCCCCCCTACACACACCGTGACGTGCCCTGTCCATTGTGCTGAAACAGCGCAGTGGCGATACAGATTTTCTGGGCACCAACCTGTCATTTTTTGGCTATTTTTATATAAGGACATAAAACAAAAACTGAGGGGGCTGCGACCCCTTTAGACCCCTCGTGGAGCTGGGCCCGGCTGCAACACTGATACATTGTGGGAGGCAACCCATCTGTCTTGAGAGACTATGCAGGGATGGATAGATCAGGGGATGTTCATTCATCAAACAAACCGCTAGCTGTCCAGCTCTATACGGGAGAGTAGAGTACCCATAAGTCTAAAAAGTAACAGAGAGAAAATATGTACAGTCATATAGAGAGGTCTGAATGCTAGCTGTTAGGGTCTTAGCCTTGAAATTATGCAATGGTCTCAGACTAGAATAAGTTTA
This sequence comes from Oncorhynchus clarkii lewisi, assembly GCF_045791955.1. Classification (NCBI taxonomy): domain Eukaryota; kingdom Metazoa; phylum Chordata; class Actinopteri; order Salmoniformes; family Salmonidae; genus Oncorhynchus; species Oncorhynchus clarkii. The sequence continues at coordinate 18,000,888 of NC_092149.1, read as the reverse complement.
GAGGGTGTAATACAATACAATACAAAACAATGTAATATTATCACATTTTCATCTCAATGCTTCTTGTATTCCCCAAAAATGTTGTTTTGAACATACCTTGCCAAAGTATTCAGACCCCTTGAATATCTTCACATTTTATTGTTTTATTGTGTTACAAAGTGCGATTAAAATAGATTTAATTGTTATTTTCTATTAAAAATCTACTCAAAATCCTCTGTAATGTCAGTGCATTTTTAATTGTATTACATTTTTACATTAATAAAATGTAATTAACTCAAATATAGTCATTGCAATATTCAGTCATTTTGTTTAGGCAAACCTTAAATAAATTAAGGAGTAAAATGTGTCTTAACAAATCACATAAGTTACATGAATTCACTCTGTAAAATAATTGATTAATCATTTTTTTATGACTAACTCCTCCTCTGTCCCCCATACATTCAACTTACCAACGTAATGTCCCTCAGTCAAGTATTGAATTTCAAGCACAAATTCAACTACACAGACCAGGCAGCTTTTTGAAAACTTCACAAAGAAGGGCAGAGATTGGTAGATGGATGTGTAACAACAACCAATCAGACGGTGAGTGTCTCTTTAACTCTTTAAGCATGGTCAAGTTAATAATTATGCTGTGGATTATGTATTAAACCACCAGACACATCAAAGATGTAGTAGTCCTGAAATGAGCTGCAGAACAGGAATGAAATTGCTCAGTGATGTTACCATGAGGCCATTATTGATTGTAAAACATTTGCAAAGTTCAATGGCTGTGATGGGAGAAACTGAGGATGGATCAACAACATTGTAGTGACTCCACAATAATGACCTAAATGACAGAGTGAAAAGAAGAATATAAATATACAGAATACAAATAATCCAAAACATCTTGTATGCAACAAGGCACTAAAGTAATACTGCAACATAACACTGCAAAGTAATACACTTTCTTAGCCTAAATGGAAAGCCTTATGTTTGGGGCAAATCCAACACAACACATCACTGAGTAACTGCCTCCTTATTGTCAAGCATGTTGGTGACTACTTCATGGAATGGGTATTGACATCGGCAAATACTGGGGAGTTTTTCAGGATTAAAAGAAACGGATGGAGCTAAGCACAGGCAAAATCCTGAAGGAAAACCTGCTTCAGTCTGCTTTGCACCAGACACTGGGAGAGGAATTCACCTTTCAGCAAGACAGTAACACAAGGCCAAATCTACACTGGAGTTGCTTACCAATAAGACAGTGAATGTTTCTGAGTGGCCAAGTTAGTTTTAACTTAAATCTGCTTGAAAATCTATGGCAAGACTTGAAAATTGCTGTCTAGCCCCAACATCTCGACAGAGCTTGAAGAATTTTGAAAAGAATAATGGGCTAATATTGCACAATTCAGGTATAAAGCTCTTAGAGACTTACCCAAGAAAATTCACTGCTGTTTCTAGATTATTAACTCAGGGAGCTGAATACTTCTGAAACATCTATATTTTAGTTATACAATTTCAATGTATCTTTTTTTTTTAAATCTACATTTTCTTCCACTTTGATATTTTGTGTAGATTGTGATGGGGTCCCTGATGAATTTTCTAACACAAATAGCCCCAAAAAAGCCCCAAATATTTTGAAAACCGCTGTACTTGACTACTATATTGTGGTTGGCAATTTTGACAACAGAAAAATGAGACGGTCATTTCATTAAATCAATAATCTAATTAAAAAAGAGGTAGCCCACCTTTGGCTGGCTGTCATGTTTCAGTAAATTAGTCCATGACAGCCAACAGAGGCTCATAATAACACACCCCTTCTTACATGTGTCTCTTGGGGTCTTCCTTTAGGCTTTTATTTGTTACGCTCATCCACCCTTTGTTGAGAGCGGTATTTTGAACCAATGTAACAACACGTGCCTTTTCAATTGCACATTGTTATTTTCCTCCAATTTAGCTCCCGACTGTGCATGCATGTATTGTATTCATCATGATCAATGTAAAGAGAAAGCCTATTGATCATGGGACACACAAAGTGATTTTCACAGCAGGTTAGGAGAGCATTTTCACTAACCCAAACACCTTTCCCTAACCTTAACCTCAATCTCCTAACCTGCTACATACATTTTCCTAACCTGCTGGGTAAGTTCTCCTAACCTGCTATGAAAAAGTCACTACAGTATAGAAGTGGTGTGAAAAGAGGGTTTCCCTATTGATCATAGGCATTTCGCATGTGGATACTCAAGAAAGAGATTTTTTTCTACAGTGTCAAACACAGTATTAGAAGGGATAGGCAGGTTCATCTTAATTCTGATATTAGGTAATGTCCTAACCAGGGGCATGGCCAGAAATTTGCTAGTGGGTGGGCCTACTGAAGAGTATTTTTGTAATTATAATGTATACTTTTTGCATGTATGATTATGTTTTTATTGCCATTCTTGTGTTTGAATGTGATCAGCGAAGATATTTTGACATGCATCTCGCCCAGCTGGTTTCTTGTTTACTGAGGCTGACTCCCTTCTGCGGTGAATAAATGTCTTCCTTATGAAAACTTTTCATTTGAACCTGTTTGAAAACACATTTCTGTAGATTAGAGGTGTCAAATATATGACCAGCTGCAAGGTGGCACTGCTGGCAATTTAGCAATTAGACACTAGCTTAATGCTTCACATTTACCCATCTTCTATATCTCTAACCTCTGCATCTCTCTGTCTTCTGTCATCTTCCTCCTACCGTGCTTTCTGAACACTACTCCCTCTCTCCATCCTCCTCTCTTTCTCAGTCATTTTTCCAACAATTCTTTACAGACAGATTATTTCACTTATAACTCACTGTATCACAATTCCAGTGGGTCAGAAATGTGCTGTATGTAAAGAAATGGGCGGGCTGTAGGTTGTCTCCGCTGCTACTATTGGATAGCATGCAGCTGTTTTCACGTTCCCCGTTAATTGCATGCTCCGATCAGAAGGGTGCTGCTAGGCAGCTGTCCCGTGTTAGTGAGCATATGGGTATGAATGAAATCCAACCCTAATACTCAAATATCCAAGGAAATTGGCCATGTCATTGATTCCTTAAAACGGAAATTCTCGTTTTAGAAAATACTGACTTTATGACTAATGTTATCCTGCTAGACTTTTCAGTCAAGTTTGGGACTAGAATTTATGTTTATGAGTACTACCGATGTCACATAGGCCGTTTTCAGATACATGTTTTTTAGTTAAAACAGCTGAAGCAAGCATAAACCCTTTCTTCAGGAAATGTACAGATTTGTTTTTACCTGCGTGTACGTGTTCTTTATCAAACTGCACATTTTCTATTCCATGCTAGACTTAAATTGCACCACAGAACTAAGGTATATTACATACAATTGAAGTCGGAAGTATACATACACTTAGGTTGGAGTCATTAAAACTCGTTTTCAACCACTCCACACATGCAGTATGTTTTATACGTGAACTCATATGCAAATCACATGCAGTATGTTTTACATATTGGTTACACTTTACATATCAGTGTCCTTCTTACTGTGTAATTACATGAGTAACGTAATGTAAAGTCTTACCTTTGGTAGTGTGTAATAGTGTACAGTGTCCTTCTTACTGTGTAATTACATGAGTAATGTAATGTAAAGTCTTACCTTTGGTAGTGTGTAATAGTGTAGTGTCCTTCTTACTGTGTAATTACATGAGTAATGTAATGTAAAGTCTTACCTTTGGTAGTGTGTAATAGTGTACAGTGTCCTTCTTACTGTGTTCCTCGGCATACACATCACAGACAAACTGAATTGGTCCACTCACACAGACAGCATCGTGAAGAAGGCGCAGCAGCGCCTCTTCAACCTCAGGAGGCTGAAGAAATTCGGTTTGTCACCAAAAGCACTCACAAACTTCTACAGATGCACAATCGAGAGCATCCTGGCGGGCTGTATCACCGCCTGGTACGGCAACTGCTCTGCCCGCAACCGTAAGGCTCTCCAGAGGGTAGTGAGGTCTGCACAGCGCATCACCGGGGGCAAACTACCTGCCCTCCAGGACACCCGATGTTACAGGAAGGCCATAAAGATCATCAAGGACATCAACCACCCGAGCCACTGCCTGTTCACCCCGCTATCATCCAGAAGGCGAGGTCAGTACAGGTGCATCAAAGCTGGGACCGAGAGACTGAAAAACAGCTTCTATCTCAAGGCCATCAGACTGTTAAACAGCCACCACTAACATTGAGTGGCTGCTGCCAACACACTGACACTGACTCAACTCCAGCCACTTTAATAATGGGAATTGATGGGAAATTATGTAAATATATCACTAGCCACTTTAAACAATGCTACCTTATATAATGTTACTTACCCTACATTATTCATCTCATATGCATACGTATATACTGTACTCTATATCATCGACTGCATCCTTATGTAATACATGTATCACTAGCCACTTTAACTATGCCACTTTGTTTACATACTCACCTCATGTCTATACTGTACTCGATACCATCTACTGTATCCTGCCTATGCTGCTCTGTACCATCACTCATTCATATATCCTTATGTACATATTCTTTATCCCCTTACACTGTGTATAAGACAGTAGTTTTGGAATTGTTAGTTAGATTACTTGTTGGTTATTACTGCATTGTCGGAACTAGAAGCACAAGCATTTCGCTACACTCGCATTAACATCTGCTAACCATGTGTATGTGACAAATAAAATTTGATTTGATTTGATTTGTGTAATTACATGAGTAATGCAATGTAAAGTATTACCTTTGCTAGTGTGTAATAGTGTACAGTTTGGGGCCTTTTGAAAAGTGGCTTTTCAAAATTCCTTTACAGCAGCAAGGTACATCGACATCATTAATGTGTAAAAACTCAAAAGGTGTGGCTAAGTTCATTAGCAGTCATCTAACAATAACCCATGTTACCAATGGCAATTTTTGAGCTCAAAGAGTAAAAATTCTAAACATGTTCTACTATAATATAATACTATAATAGACTCATTCACTTATTCTTTCAAGTCATTATGTTGGTGATACTGTTGTGAGCGGGTACATTCTTAAGAATTATTAAGTGATTAAAACCAAATCGGTAACAGAATGAAAGAAAAAACACTAAAAATCACTAAAGGAATTACTGTAGTCTAAAAAACGCAGATTTAAAAACAATCAAATTTGGGTAAATATTGGACAGAACACACGTTGGGTTGATTTGATCCAGAAATCAAGATCACTTAGTTGAATTGTTGGGTTATTGATGTTGGGTTATTAAGCTATCACCTACCGGGTCAGATCAGAAGACTTGAGGCGTGGCTTAGTATGGGCATAGCTTTCAGATAGTTCTGTTTGGCCATTCGTGAGAGTAAATGTCATTCTGGTTAATCTATTGTTTTATATTGTCATCTGTATGTTAAGGTTAAGAGCTGACACTTTTGTAACGTTTCTGAAGTTTACAGAAGAGTATGAGTTGCTCAAGTGCCTATGCACATACCAATGTTGGGAGAGTTACCATTTTGTTATAATATTTAACTAATAATGTTATTAGTTTTATATTAAAATATGTCATGTGCAAAATTATTGAAAGAAAGGTGAAATTTGCATTGTACAGACTTTTCATGAGGAACAGCAATTCCATTTACTCTCATGGACCAAAAATAACTATCTGAAAGCAATGTCCCCAACAGGCCAATTCTCTTGAAAATGACCCGATGACACAAACATCAGTTTGGTTTTTATATCACTTTTATGCTGGGTTTATTTTTAATGAAATCCGTAAATTAAGGAGGCTTGGCCTATTGGGGGCGTGGCTTTCTTGGCCACCTATGAGAGTGAATGTCATTCCCATTCATCATCTTAAGTCATCTTAAGTCATCAATCATCATCGTAAGCGAATTTAAATGTTCCCTGAATATTTATACACATTACATATTTTATGTAAATGTAGTAACATTATTATTTATATATTATAGCAAAGTTAGCAAAGTAATAGCAAAGTAATTATCCCAACATTGGGATATGCATAGGCACTTGAGGAACTCACACTCTTGTCTAAGCCTCATTAACACTCCAAAAGTATCAATGCTCAACCTTAAGATGTGATGACAATACGATAGAACAGATTAACCGGAATGACATACTCTCACAGGTAGCCAAAAATAACTATCTAAAAGCCACAACCCTACTAAGTCTTCAAAGAAAACAACCCAACTAAGTGACCCAACTGGCTGGGTCATTCCTACCTTCTATCTACTGTATATTATATCATGCAATTTCCTTCACTTCACCCCAGGTACAGAACACCATCGAGTTATGAAAGACTTACTTTCCCACCCCTTTCCCTCTCTCTTTCTCCCGTCTCTCTCTTCCTCTTTTACCCAAAGCCACGTGGAGGTGCGTCTGGGCGAGCACAACATTGCCAGGACTGAGGGTAATGAGCAGTTCATCTCTTCTTTCCGCATTATCCCCCACCCCAAGATCGTACAGATCATACAACATCAACAATGACATCATGCTGATCAAGCTGAGCAAACCCACCACCCTCAACACCTACGTGCAGCCTGTTGCTCTGCCCACCAGCTGTGCCCCTGCTGGCACCATGTGTACCGTCTCTGGATGGGGCAACACCATGAGCTCCAGTGAGTACAGCACCAGCTTCAATTTTTGTTATGTATTTTGGGGCTATTTTATCAAATATACCTGCTCAGGTAACCATTGCCAGTGTTAAAATGTAAATGATCCATAATTGAAATGTTCTGCCTTTCATTTCCTCTTCTTTCTTTCTATCCATTCTTTCATTTTTCATCCATCCTTACAGCTGCCAATAGCAACAAGCTGCAGTGCCTGAACCTCCCCATCCTGTCTTTCAATGACTGTAACAACTCCTACTCTTGCATGATAACTAGCGCTGTGTTCTGTGCTGGATACATGGAGGGAGGCAAGGACTCTTGCCAGGTACTGATCAGCACTGACCTGTAGATACTACTACTGCTCTACTACTGCCTCTGACCAGCTTATCAAAACCATTAGGACCAAAAATACAGTAAAGTAAATCTCTCATTGTCTCTCTCTCAGGGGGACTCTTGTGGCCCCATGGTGTGCAACAGTGAGCTGCAGGGTGGTGTGTCCTGGGGTTATGGTTGTGCCGAGTCCGGTAACCCTGGTGTCTATGCCAAGGTAAGAATATAGGCTTCTGCTGCTAAGTTTGTGGGACAAAGCATCAAGTAGTTTGTGTGACAGCATTCCTTTATATTAGACCACTGGTTCATCCATGTCACAACTACATGTTTCTTACTTCAATAATACCAACTTTATCCCTGGTCTACAGTGACTTGGCCCTGTGTCCACTGATGTCTCCCTTCTCCTTCTCTTCCTCTAGGTGTGCATCTTCAACGACTGGCTGACCAGCAACATGGCCACCTACTAAATCTGATCCTGGTTTCGGTCCCCCAGCACGGTCCCCCAGCACGGTCCCCCAGCACGGTCCCCCAGCACGGTCCCCCAGCACGGTCCCCCAGCACGGTCCCCCAGCACGGTCCCCCAGCACGGTCCCCCAGCACGGTCCCCCAGCACGGTCCCCCAGCACTACAACATCATCTGCAGTTCAACATTCACTGGAGATGAAAATCGAATGATGAAAATAAAGCATTTTAAACGATTTCAGTCTACTGAGACTGTTTGAACTTGTTTTAACAGGTCGGAGGAATTGGCCTGGGGAAATGTAGCCACTCTCAAATGTATAGACAGATCTATGGATGCAAGGAATGACATTCAATGAGACCAAAAATAACCATGTTTTGAAGCTAAACTGTGTTTGTTAACAATTACACTGTTTACAAACAATAGAGTAAAAAAGTGTATATTTTGTGTTCTGATTGGGTAAGACAGTTGAACTAAGCTCATGATTAGGCATTTCTCTATAGTATAATACCATAACCCTAACCCTTTTAGCGGGGTCTGGTCACACAATTTTGCATAGATGTGTATCATTTTTGGCTCCTAAGTGCTTCGTCCATAGACATGCCATAGGCCATTTTATACTCGTCTATGTTTTATGTTTCTTTATGCTTTGACGTTTTTTTGTGTTTTTTGAATGTTTGTAACCACGGGAAACCGTGATGTCACAATGTACACCAGAATCTCAATTGAGATTCTCCCAATGTATAGAATGCCACCTCTGTCTGGTCTTAACTTTCATTATAGTTGACATTCCAGCCTTCGAACCCCCTGAAAAGAGCCTTACACTATTGAACACATACACAACAGTATGTGTTCAATAGCATACTGTAGCAGAAATATAAATGTGTATTCACTGAATATAGTTCATTTTGATTTATCGGAGCATTGGGGAAAATACATAGTCGTAACACTGTTTATGCACCAAGTGATCACTTCTCTCTGACATTTACGCAAGCAGAGACCCACAAAACTAATGTTGCCGCTTGTGGATTTATGAAAAATATGAACATGTCTATGACGTTTCCAATAGAAAGATATTTGTAGTGAGAAATAATTCCTCTTAACGGTTTACAAGGTTAAAGGGATAGTTCACCGAAATTAAGAATGAACATAATCCTAATGATTTGTAGAGAGAGTAGTCTGTGCAGTCAGAGAATCTGTATTCTGTGGAGCCAGAGAATCAGCAACCCAAGTTGTGTTTGATATATTCCCACATATTTGATAGCCAAACTGGTAGACCCCCCCCCCCCCCCGTTGGAATTACAGATTTATAAGCACACAAATTTAGACATTCCACTTGCAGACAACACTCCTTTGATGACATACAGAACAAAATATTGCACTACTACATTCATGAAAATGTGCTCTATGCTAAATGCATGTAAGAAGTACCTTCTATGGTATATTCATTTATATAGTTAACCTTGGGAAATAGACTCAGTAACTCAAATTATTTTAAATGATTTATTTGTCATTAGTGTTTAATCTCCAGCACATAAGGTGGATGTTGAACTACAAACGATGCTGTAAAGTTGTAGGACCGTGCTGGAGGACCGAAGCTAGGATCAAACTTAGTAGGTGAGCATGGTGCTGGTCAGCCAGTCGTTGAAGATGCACACCTGGAGGAAGAGAAGGAGAAGGGAGACATTAGTGGACACACTCAATGGGAGGCAACATGAGAACCATCAATCTATGTTTTATAGACTCAATGTCTTTTTTTTCAGGAAAACAAGGGATGTCACAGTGATGTATGAATGTTGATGTTTTCCTCAAACACAACAGGAAAACAGTTTTTCTGTCTTACCTTGGCGTAGACACCGGGGTTACCGGGCTCGGCACAGCCATAACCCCAGGACACAACACCCTGCAGCTCACCGTTGCACACCACTGGGCCACCGGAGTCACCCTGAGAGAGAGAGCGAGAGCGAGAGAGAAAGATTGAGAGATCAAGAGAGAGAAGAAGGGAGAGAGAGAGAAAGAAGGGAGACAAGTGATATGAAATGGTTATTTCATTATCAATTTCTAATCAATTGAAAAAGTTCATATAAAGTCATCATTGGTAACACTGAACTGAAGTCAGAGTGGTAAGTACCTGGCAAGAGTCCTTGCCTCCCTCCAGGTATCCAGCACAGAACATGGCGTTGGTGATCATGCCAGGGTAGGAGTTGTTACAGTCGCTGTAGGACAGGATGGGGATGTTCAGGCACTGCAACTTGTTGCTGTCAGCAGCTGTAAGGAGGGGGGGGGGAGAGAGAGAGAGAGAGGTGGAGGGAGGAATGGAGAGAGGAAAGAGGAAGGTAGAAGAAGGTGGAGAAAGAGGAGAGTTATTGTTAGATATAATGACGTAGTGTTTTTAATAGTAGGTCTATATTTTCTATGCCTGTAAACACACTCAGTCACCATGAAGATGATCAACTGGCACATGTAACCTTTGACCCAGGTGCTGTACTCACTGGAGCTCATGGTGTTGCCCCATCCAGAGACGGTACACATGGTGCCAGCGGGGGCACAGCTGCTGGGCAGAGCAACAGGCTGCACGTAGGTGTTGAGGGTGGCGGGCTTGCTCAGCTTGATCAGCATGATGTCATTGTCGATGTTGTAGGAGCTGTAGTTGGGGTGACGGATCACGCGGGATGAAGAGATGAACTGCTCGCTACCCTCAGTCACCTGGATGTTATGCTCGCCCAGACGCACCTCCACACGGCTGAAAGAGAGAGAAGTTAATTTTTTTACTTTCACAATTCATGTGAATGTGGAGTTCACCTGTGTCCTTTAGTTTTAGAAAGGTTATTTTTAACAAATTCTTGCAAGGTGTTATTGACTCAACATGTTGCTAGTAGTTTAAATGGTAGGCTACTTACGACTTGTAGCAGTGAGCTGCAGACACAACCCAGTTCTCATTGACCAGGGAACCACCACAGAAGTGGTACCCAGAGTTCAGAGACACCTGGTGGGGCTGGGAGTAGGCCTTGCACTCATACCCTCCAACGATCTTGTCGTCCTCCGTGGCAACTGTAAACAGAGAGCAGGCACATTCTTGGCTATATTACCTCAGCTTTTGAGATGGAAAAGCAAAGAACTGTGATAAAACAATAAGAACATATTTCTTAATAACGTCAAAGAAACAAATGTGTGATGTTAGTGTCATTACAGAGTCCTGTTCTTTTTTCTATGGTCATTACTATACTCACAAGCGGCTCCAATGAGCAGAACAAAGACCAGAGAAATCATGGTTGCTGTATGATCCTGTCGATGAAAGGGGTTCATCTGCACCCCTGGTTTATATGCAGAATTTGGTGTGCCGCCCCGTTTAATGGAACTGTTTGATTGGTCAAGAGAAAGCCAATCAGAGGCAAAATGTGCCCTGCCAAGGTCAGCATTATGACACAGCAGTTTCCGTCAAGGATTGGTATGAAGTTGACCCTAAAAGCAGCAAAAAGCTAAATATATGTTGTCATTAGTCCCAGTACTTTTAAAGTGCAGGTTCTTGACGTCTGGATTTGATTTAATTTCTTACAGAAGACATGTACAGTACACCACAACTGCCAGTTTGAGATGAACAGTATTCTATGTAGTTCAGACTGTATGTTGACCTCAACATGACTGCAACGCAGCTGTGTGGTTCACACGTTGGTGTTCTCTTGGAGAAGTTGACAAACACAGGTTTGCTGCTCACAAGGACAATTTTAGCTTTGTCAAAAAGTGAACTGTGTTTAAGGGTTTTTGTTGAAAAGTCATACAAGGCTGTCTTAAAAATAGACTCTGTATACCTTAGGGTCATGAGTTCATTACATAAGTTATACTGTATGCAGTTAATATACAGTAAAACACTCAAAGTAAGCACACACTTGGGTAGAGCAATTTATTATGTTAGGTATTGTCATGGATCCCCCCAGTATTGCTAATCATTCCGTTCACCAGCCCTGGAGGTCTACGTCACCATCATTAAACAACGTGACAGAATAATCAACCCATCTAATGGAGACAGCAGGAAAGGCCGAGCTGGCGACCATCGTGGGGACAGACTAGCATCACGAAAACTGTCTCTCCAGACTTGGCAGCGCAATGGACAGCTTAGTGGCAACCATCCTGCATTTGGAGGGGAATGTGCAGTCCCTCCGGTCCCCAGCACCGGTTCCGGCATCAGCCCCCACACCACCACTACCTGTCTCCATCCCATCTGAGCCGGTCCTTGGAATACCCCTGTCCCTCCCGGAGCGCTTTGACGGCGCCCCAGCGAGATGCAAGGGGTTCATTCTACAATGTACCTCGCTTGCTATACCGAGGCTGTCTCCGGGAGAGACAGGGTTGCCACCGCCATCTCGGCACTGACCGGACGGGGCCTGGACTGGGGTGCCGCTGTCTGGGAAATAGGTGGACCCGAGGTCGAGTCCTACGAGCTCTTCATCCTCCTCTTCCACTCTGTGTTTGAGAGGGGGTGAATGCCTACTCCAACTACGCCAGGGATCTAGGACCGCCTCGGAGTTTGGCATGGAGTTCCAGACCGTCGCAGCCTCCACCAGATAGAATGAGTCGGCTCTGGTCAACATTATCCACAGCGGACTGCGATAGGAGGTACAGGTTAGCCTGCCGTGATGACAACCTGTCACTCGACCAGTTCATCAGCATGACGATCCGGTTGGACAACCTCCTGCGGTCCCGACGAAGAAACTGCACGGAATCCAGAGCTCATGGCTACACCTGCTCTGTGGCCAGAGCCAATGGAGGTGAGTTTTGCACATTTGCCCGAGGCAGAGCATAGGAGAAGGAGGAATCTGGGCCTCAACACCACTACGGTGGAAAGTCCGGACTCTCGAGAGGACACGTCTATCCCCTCTCCTTTGCGGAGACCGAGGCCTGGAGACCTACGTACAGGAGAGCCTCCAGCAGGGTTTTATCCGCCCCTCTGCGTTACCAGCATCCTCAAGCTTCTTTTTTGTTAAGACGAAAGATGGGGGACTGCGCCCCTGCATTGATTATCTAACACTGAATAAAGCCACCATTAAGTTCAGCTATCCTTTACCCATCCCAACTATCATCACACAGACTGTCTCACATCATTATACAACATGACAGGCATGAATATACCTTGACAGTGGATTAGGGTCTACACCCTGTCTCAACCCTAAACCTAGCTTCAAGTCCAAGTCTCTGCTCAACCCGACCCTGAACCCTAACCCTAGTTTCAACCCTAACCCTAACCCGAGCTTCTCTTCCACATCCCTGCTCAACTCTAACCCTCAACCCTAACTAACCCTAGCTTCATGTCAACATCCTGGCTCAACCTTAACCCTAGCTGCATGTCCACATCCCTGCTCAACCCAAACCCTAACCCTCAACTCTAACCCTAACCCTAGCTTCATGTTCCACATCCCAGGTCAACCCTAACCTCAGACCTAACCCTAACCCTAGCTTCATGTCCACATTCCAGCTCAACCCTAACCTCAAACCGAACCCTAGCTTCCAGATCACGACTCAAACCTAACCTTAACCCTAACATCAAGTCCACATCCCAGCTCAACCCTAAACCTAATGTTTACTAACCTCAATTCGATATACTGTTGTTGAGTGGAGATACTGAGTTAAGTAAGAATAATACAAGAATAATATGTTTATCCATCTCTCAAAATACCAAGTTTACCCAACGGAAAATAATTAAATAAGTAAATCAGTTTATCCAACTCATTATAAACATTTAACATACTCATAATAACTCATTTTGGCTCAATCGTAACCCTAGCCTCAACACCAACCCCAAAACTAACAGTAACCCCAGCTTTATGTTCAACCCAGGCAACACCCACCAAATGGGAGCAAACATGCCTCAAAGGTTGTTGAAAAATGATGGGCACCGTTTTGGGGAAACGTGGTTCAGTACAAACAGACAAAAAACATATCAACCGTTGAAGCGAACTGCACCACTGGCTCTCTTCTAACCCTAGGATTTGGTCAGATTCATAATTTTGTTACCATGTTACCATGTACCAGTAGCCAAAATTATTTTGGATCATTACAGCATAACAGTATGTATTCAATAGCATACTGTAGAAGCAATATAGAACTGCTGTATACAGATGACTAACCCAATTTCGAGTACATTTAGATTTAATAGAGCAATGTGAAAAAAGCATAGCAGTTGTAACAGTAAGTCTTATAACATATCACTTCTCTCTGAAATATACTCAAGCATATAACAACATAGAATACATAACTAATGTGTGTACTTACTGTGCCTAGAAAAAGTATTTGCCCCCTTTCTAATTTTCTCTATTTTTGCATATTTTTTAGAGTGAACGTTAGCAGTTCTTCAACCAATACCTAATATTAGACAAAGGGAATTTGAGTTTACAAATGACAAAAAAATACAGACTTATTTATTTAATTAACAAAGTTATGCAACACCCAATTTGCCTGTGTGAAAAAGTAATTGCCACCTTTAACTGCAATGACTGCAACCAAATGCTTCCTGTAGTTGTTGATCAGTCTCTAACATCGCTGTGGGGGAATTGTGGCTTACTCTTGCATGCAGAACTGCGTTAATTCAGTGACTTTTGTGGGTTTTCAAGCATGAACTGTTTGTTTCAAGTCATGCCACAACATCTCAATTGGGATTAGGTATGGACTAGGCCATTCCAAAAGACTTGTGTGATTGTGTGTTTGGATCATTGTCTTGCTGCATGCCCCAGCTGTACTTCAGCTTCAGCTCACAGACGGATGGCCTGACATTCTCCTGTAGAGTTCTCTGATACAGAGCGGACTTCATGGTTCCTTCTATTAAGGCAAGTCGTCCAGGTCCTGAGGAAGCAAAGCATCCCCAAACCATCACACTACCACCACCATGCTTGACAATGGTTATGAGGTTCTTACTGTGGAATGCAGTGTTTGGTTTTCGTCAGACATAATAAGACCCATCTCATCCAAAAAGTTGACTCAACTTTGCCAAAAAGCATCTGGATGATCAACAAGACTCCTGGAAGAATGTTCTGGGCAGAGATGAGTCAAAAGTCAAACTTTTTGGACGACGATGATCCAAAACACACAATCAAGTCCACATGAAAATGGCAAAAAATTAACAAATTTGAGGTTTTGGAATCTCCTAGTCAAAGTTCAGACCTAATCCCAATTGAGATGTTGTGGCAGGACTTGAAACGAGCAGTTCATGCTTGAAAACCACAAATGTCGCTGAGTTAAAGCAGTTCTGCCTGGAAGAGTGGGCCAAAATTCCTCCACAGAGACATGAGAGACTGATCAACAACTACAGGAAGTGTTTGGTTGGAGTCATTGCAGCTAAAGGTGGCACAACCAGTTATTGAGTGTAAGTGGGAAATTACTTTTTCACACAGGGACATTGAGTGTTGCGTAATGTTGTTTATAAAATAAATAAATAAGTGTGTAATTGTTGTGTTCTTTGTTCACTCAGGTTCCCTTTATCTAATATTGGGTTTGTGGTTAAAGATGTGATAACATTCCATACAAAAATATGCAACATTTGAGAAAATTACAAAGGGGGCAAGTACTTTTTCACAACACTGTATCGATTTATAGAATGTTCATAATATGAAGATTCCAATAGAACGATGGTCATAGTGAAATTCCTCCTAAGAGTTTAAAAGGTTAAAGGAAATAGTTCACACAAATGGCAAGTTAACTTTATCTTAATGATTGCTATGGAAAGTGGTAAATTAATTGGAGTAAATTAATGGACATGAACTCTTAGTCTTCTACTTCCAGTTTATACATACTATGTACATTTTACAGACAGTATATTTTACAATAGTTTTCTTTTGTTTGTTTTTAGTCCCATCCTTCAGCTCCACTCAACCGCTCCCATCTATCTCTGAACACCATCCAGTTTGGATTTCTATTTGTCATATGTTTTTTAATTGTGCTGTGATGTTTCACAAAAGTTCTGAACCTTTCTAGTCTCATAGATTCTACATATTATAAATTAAAGATAAACATTTTTGCTAAGAGTATTATTATATTATTAATCGATTGACTATGACTTTTTAAATCACCCAGCAGTGCTATTTGCAGAGTTAACTCTAGGTAAATGTTGCAATTCTTTAACAGCGACTGCACACAGGAAATTAAAAATGTTTCTCTCCACCATCAAGAAGGGGGCCACACAAATGTCTTGCTGTGAGGTGGTGGGCCCCCCTACCACATCTCACATAGGGCTCCCAAAAGGCTAGAGCCGGCCCTGGTAATACTCTTCGAGAATCAATGGTTATGTAGATCATTGGAAAAGTCAAGAAATGGGTGTACAAATCACAGACTGTAGCTTTTAGCTGTTGTAATGACATACTGTAATTGACACAAATGTACATCAGAAAACAAGATGGCGCACCAGTCAGACGTCTTTGTTCTTCGTCTTGTATATATATTTTTTTATATTTTTCGAAACCTCAACTTCAAAATACTCTCATGCAACCTGCCTCACCCAATGCAGTGTGCATCTGTCTTTCTAAAGTACTCTTATCCACCTCAGAACCGGTATTCCCCAACAGAAGCTAGCCAGCTAACTAGCTACTAGCTAATTAGTCAGCTAACCACTGCTAGGGGTCATCAGCTAACCTTTAGCTCGGAAAGCTCTCGCCAGTTTGTACAACACGATTCAAAACAGAACATACCGGATCTATCCCCATATTCCTACAGCAAGCTCTGAGCCTTTTCACCTGGATCACCACAGCTAGCTAGTTGCAACCCGAGTGACTATTCCTGGTTTAAAGTCATGTCCCTGTCCCGAAGCTAGCATCAATTAGCCTGGAGCTAGGCCCGTATCCCGGCTACCAGAAGAAGCCCAACAGCCACTCCTGGGCTATAATACCATTTTTGCCAACTGGCCCGGACCCCCTTCTACTGCCGGTACGTGGCACGGAACCCCGCGATCCTTCACAACTGGACTACCGATGAAATCTGCTGGAGGGGGTACTCAAACTGGCACCGCGGCACTGCTAGCCACAAGCCCGCTAACGTTAGCTGTCTAGAGCACACCGGACTGTTAGCTTAAGAGGCCCATTGAACAACTTCTTCAGTCACTATACCTATTTTGCCAATTGGCCTGGTTTACCACACGGAACCCTGCTGATCCGTCTGCCAACATATCCAGCGGGGGCCACAACAGACTTTCTTCCATCTTGACATCCTTCTAAGGTCTTGCTGCTAGCCCCGGCCCTTTAGCTACCTGAAGCCACTCACTGGAGTCCCATGATTACTCGGCTACGCATGCCTCCCCCTAACGTCAATAAGCCTTGTCCATTGCTGTTTTGGTTAGTATGTATCGCCTTATTTCACTGTAGAGCCTCTAGCCCTGCTCAATACGCCTTAGTGAACACTTTATTTCCACCTCCAACACATTCGGTGACAACACCTGGTTTAAATGATATTCCTAGAAACAATATCTCTGTCACTCTATGCACAGGTTTTACCCCCACTGCATTCATATCCTACCATACCTTTGTCTGTACAGTATGCCTTGAATCTTTTCTAACGTGCCCAGAAATCTGTTCCTTTTACTCTCTGTTCTGAACGTACTAGGCGTCCAGTTCTTTTAGCCTATACCCGTGCCCTTATCCAACTCCTCCTCTGTTCCTCTGGTGATGTGGAGGTTAACCCAGGCCCTGCAGTGCCTAGCTCCACTCCCATTACCCAGGCGTTATCATTTGTTGACTTCTGTAACCTTAAAATCCCTGGTTTCATGCATGTTAACATTAGAAACCTCCTCCCTAAGTTTGTTTTATTCACTGCCCTAGCACACTCTGCCAACCCGGATGTCCTAGCCGTGTCTGAATCCTGGCTCAGGAGACTAGCAAAAACCCTGAAATTTCCATCCCCAACTATAACATTTTCCTGCAAGATAGAACTGCCAAAGGGGGCGGAGTTGCAATCTACTGCAGAGAGCCTGCAGAGTTCTGTCTTACTATCCAGGTCTGTTCCAAACATTTCGAGCTTCTACTTTTAAAAATCCACCTTTCCAGAAACAAGTCTCTCACTGTTGCCCCTTGTTACAGGCCACCCTCTGCCCCCAGCTGTGCCCTGAACACCATATTTGAACTGATTGCCCCCATCTAGAGCTCATGCTGCTAGGTGACCTAAACTGGGACATGCTTAACACCCCGGCCATCCTACAATCTAATCATGATGCCCTCAATCTCACACTAATTATCAATGAACCTACCAGGTACAACCCCATATCCGTAAACACGGGCACCCTCAATGATATCATCCTAACCAACTTGCCCTCCAAATACACCTCTGCTGTTTTCAACAAAGATCTCAGCGATCACTGCCTCATTGCCTGCATCCGTAATGGGTCTGAGTGAAACGACCACCCCTCATCACTGTCAAACGCTCCCTAAAAAACTTCAGCGAGCAGGCCTTTCTAATCGACCTGGACCGGGTAGCCTGGAAGGATATTGACCTCATCCCGTCAGTAGAGGATGCCTGGTCATTCTTTAAAAGTGCCTTCCTCACTATCTTAAATAAGCATGCCCCATTCAAAAAATGTAGAACCATGAACAGATATACAGTGCCTTGCGAAAGTATTCGGCCCCCTTGAACTTGCGACCTTTTGCCACATTTCAGGCTTCAAACATAAAGATATAAAACTGTATTTTTTTGTGAAGAATCAACAACAAGTGGGACACAATCATGAAGTGGAACGACATTTATTGGATATTTCAAACTTTTTTAACAAATCAAAAACTGAAAAATTGGGCGTGCAAAATTATTCAGCCCCCTTAAGTTAATACTTTGTAGCGCCACCTTTTGCTGCGATTACAGCTGTAAGTCGCTTGGGGTATGTCTCTATCAGTTTTGCACATCGAGAGACTGAATTTTTTTCCCATTCCTCCTTGCAAAACAGCTCGAGCTCAGTGAGGTTGGATGGAGAGCATTTGTGAACAGCAGTTTTCAGTTCTTTCCACAGATTCTCGATTGGATTCAGGTCTGGACTTTGACTTGGCCATTCTAACACCTGGATATGTTTATTTTTGAACCATTCCATTGTAGATTTTGCTTTATGTTTTGGATCATTGTCTTGTTGGAAGACAAATCTCCGTCCCAGTCTCAGGTCTTTTGCAGACTCCATCAGGTTTTCTTCCAGAATGGTCCTGTATTTGGCTCCATCCATCTTCCCATCAATTTTAACCATCTTCCCTGTCCCTGCTGAAGAAAAGCAGGCCCAAACCATGATGCTGCCACCACCATGTTTGACAGTGGGCATGGTGTGTTCAGGGTGATGAGCTGTGTTGCTTTTACGCCAAACATAACGTTTTGCATTGTTGCCAAAAAGTTCAATTTTGGATTCATCTGACCAGAGCACCTTCTTCCACATGTTTGGTGTGTCTCCCAGGTGGCTTGTGGCAAACTTTAAAACAACACTTTTTATGGATATCTTAAAGAAATGGCTTTCTTTTTGCCACTCTTCCATAAAGGCCAGATTTGTGCAATATACGACTGATTGTTGTCCTATGGACAGAGTCTCCCACCTCAGCTGTAGATCTCTGCAGTTCATCCAGAGTGATCATGGGCCTCTTGGCTGCATCTCTGATCAGTCTTCTCCTTGTATGAGCTGAAAGTTTAGAGGGACGGCCAGGTCTTGGTAGATTTGCAGTGGTCTGATACTCCTTCCATTTCAATATTATCGCTTGCACAGTGCTCCTTGGGATGTTTAAAGCTTGGGAAATATTTTTGTATCCAAATCCGGCTTTTAACTTCTTCACAACAGTATCTCGGGCCTGCCTGGTGTGTTCCTTGTTCTTCATGATGCTCTCTGCACTTTTAACGGACCTCTGAGACTATCACAGTGCAGGTGCATTTATACGGAGACTTGATTACACACAGGTGGATTGTATTTATCATCATTAGTCATTTAGGTCAACATTGGTTCATTCAGAGATCCTCACTGAACTTCTGGAGAGAGTTTGCTGCACTGAAAGTAAAGGGGCTGAATAATTTTGCACGCCCAATTTTTCAGTTTTTGATTTGTTAAAAAAGTTTGAAATATCCAATAAATGTCGTTCCACTTCATGATTGTGTCCCACTTGTTGTTGATTCTTCACAAAAAAATACAGTTTTATATATTTATGTTTGAAGCCTGAAATGTGGCAGAAGGTCGCAAAGTTCAAGGGGGCCGAATACTTTCGCAAGGCACTGTAGCCCTTGGTTCTCTCCAGACCTGACTGCCCGTGACCAGCACAAAAACACCCTGTGGCGTACTGCATTAGCATCAAATAACCCCCGTGATATGCAACTTTTCTGGGAAGTTAGGAACCAATATACACAGGCAGTTAGGAAAGCTAAGGCTAGCTTTTTCAAGCAGAGATTTGCATCCTGTTGCACAAACTCAAAAAAGTTATGGGACACTGGAAAGTCTATGGAGAATAAGAGCACCTCCTCCCAGCTGCCGACTGCACTGAGGCTAGGAAACACTGTCACCACCGATACATCCACTATAATTGAGAATTTCAATGAGCATTTTTCTACGGCTGGCCATGCCTTCCGCCTGGTCACCCCCACCCCAAATACAGTAGTGGCCACACCAGATACAGACTGGTTTCCTGATCCACGCCCCTACCTTTTTTTTATTAAGGTATGTGTGACCAACAGATGCATATGTGTATTCCCAGTTGTGTGAAATCCATAGATTAGGGTGTAATTTATTTATTTCAATTGACTAATTTCCTTATGAACTGTAACTCTAACTGAGTAATGTTCCTTGTTTTTTCTTGTTGTGTTGATAAAAAAAGTGTGTTAAGGTGACACAATGAATTTACCCCTTGCATATTTTAGTGGTTACTAGTTTCTCTGGTGTTTAGTAGTAATACCACTTGACATGAGAAGATAGAAATACCTTTAGAAAGATTTCTAAGGACAGTGAGAGTACAAACACAACAGCAAAAAAGTATTGTGTTAAATGCTTTATTTATCATAAACATAAATAATGTATCTCCTGTACAAAAGATGTATGTTGATGTGGAACGGGATGTTGTAGAGTTGTGCGAATGTACTGGACGGCCAAGCAGATTTAGTAGGTGGCCATGGTGCTGGTCAGCCAGTCGTTGAAGATGCACACCTGGAGGAAGAGAAGGAGAAGGGAGACATTAGTGGGCACAGGGCCAAGTCACTGTAGACCTGAGATAAAGTTGGTATTAGAGCTGGGGTGAAGTTGGTATTATTGAAGTTAGAAACATGTAGTTGTGACAGGGATGAGCTAGTGGTCTAATAAAGGAATGCTGTCACAAGCCCATTAAAGTATTTATTTGAAACTACTTGATGCTTTATTAGCGAAGCAGAGGCAGTGAAGGAGTTAATGGGGAGATTGGAGGAGAGAGTAATGAGGGAGTTGTGTTGGTGCATGAGGCATGACATCCGCCAAACGGAGCGTGTCTGGGATTTGATGTCACCTGTGCCAGCTCAGCGCTACAGCTCTCCAAGACGTGCTTACCATGGCGGGCATCGTACTGGTCAGGCACCATGTTATGCGGTGGAGCGCACGGTGTCTCCAGTACGTGTTCTTAGCCCGGTGCACTACATTGGAGCCGCCCTTCACTCCGGAGCTGTCAGAGCCGCCCTCCACACCGGAGCTGTCAGAGCCGCCCTTCACTCCGTAGCTGTCAGAGCCGCCCTCCACTCCGGAGCTGTCAAAGCCGCCCTCCACTCCGGAGCTGTCAGAGCCGCCCTCCACTCCGGAGCTGTCAGAGCCGCCCTCCACTCCGGAGCTGTCAGAGCCGCCCTCCACTCCGGAGCTGTCAGAGCCGCCCTTCACTCCGGAGTTGTCAGAGCCGCCCTTCACTCCGGAGCTGCCAGAATCGCAGCCCCTTAGTCCAGAGGCGCCCCTCAGTCCAGAGGCGCCCTCTACGAGGGTCTTCAGTCCGGGGCCCGCTGCGAAGGTCCCCGCTCCAGAGGCGCCACCTAAGTGGGCCAAGACTGAGGTGGAGCAGGGTCCACGTCCCGCACCCGAGCCGCCGCCGTAAGAAGGCCCATCCGGACCCCCCCCCCCCCCCCCCCCCCCCCCCTTTAGAGTCAGGTTTTTGCAGGCGGAGTCCGCACCTTTGGGGGGGGGGGGTACTGTCACGCCCTGGCCATAGAGAGGCTTTTTATTCTCTATTTTGGTTAGGCCAGGGTGTGACTAGGGTGGGCGTTCTATGTTCTTTTTTCTATGTTTTTGTATTTTTTTGTTTTTGGCCGGGTATGGTTCTCAATCAGGGACAGCTGTCTGTCGTTGTCTCTGATTGAGAACCATACTTAGGTAGCTCTTGCCCAAATGGGTTTTGTGGGTAATTATTTTCTGTTTAGTGTGTTTTGCACCTGATGGAGCTGTTTCAGTCGTTTCTTTTGTTCCTTGTTGTGTTTAGTGTTTAGTTTATTAAAATAATGATGAACACTTACCACGCTGCATCTTGGTCCTCACCTTCTTCCACCAACGGTCGTTACACCTATATTCTTACCTTGGCGTAGACACCGGAGTTACCGGGCTCGGCCCAGCCATAACCTCAGGACACAACACCCTGCAACTCACCGTTGCACACCACGGGGCCACCGGAATCACCCTGAGACAGAGACAATGAGAGATTTCAGGCACTGTAGCTTGTTGCTATTGGCAGCTGTAAGGATGGATGAAAAATAAAATAATGGATAGAAAGAAAGAAGAGGAAATGAAAGGCAGAACATTTCAATTATGGATCATTTACATTTTAACACTGGCAATGGTTACCTGAGCAGGTATATTTTATATGCTGATCAAGCTGAGCAAACCCACCACCCTCAACACCTTCGTGCAGCCTGTTGCTCTGCCCACCAGCTGTGCCCCTGCTGGCACCATGTGTACGTCTCTAGATGGGGCGACACCATGAGCTCAAGTGAGCCCAGCAATAAAGGCACCATGTTAATGTATTTTGGGGTTACGTTGTCATTGTTGATGTTGTAGGAGCTGTAGTTGAGGTGGGAGATGATGCGGGAAGAAGAGATGAACTACTCGTTACCCTCAGTCCTGGGAACTACCCTCAGTCCTGGCAATGTTGTGCTCACCCAGATGCACCTCCACATGGCTTAGGGTGAAAAAGAACGAGGGAAGGGAAAGCCTTTCATCACTTGATGGTGTTCTGTGCTGAGCCTTGGGGTGCAGGTGAAGTGAACTGCATGATATAATCTGGATGATAGGATGTTGATAAAGCCATGACAGACATGTAAAAGTAAGTAAATCACCTTGTACAAGCCTTGGAGTGTGCGAGCCGGAACGGCTAATAGGAACAGGAGCCTATCTCCTGTTTCTGTAGCGCGAGGCAGCTTGATGTACCAGTACACATATTGAATGTATTCATTAAATGGAAGTCTTATCTATAAGCACATATGATACTTCATGTACAGGTATGTAGTTCACTCATGACATGTAGCAGTGAGCAGCAGAGTTCTCATTGACCAGGGAACCACCACAGAAGTGGTACCCAGAGTTCAGAGACACCTGGTGGGGCTGGGAGTAGGCCTTGCACTCATACCCTTCGACGATCTGGTCCTCCTCCGTGGCAACTGGAAACAGAAAGAACTCTCACAGTTATCATTGACACATTGCCTCACCTTTCGAGATTATGAAAATCATGGGCGTGACATTATAATGTAAAACTAAGATCATGATATTTGTTCGACATCTCTAAAGGATTGTAGATATTTTTGACAAGCAACTGTAAAGGTGTGACAAACTTTTGTCCCATGAGCTTCTAAAAAGTGATCCTTTTAAGTCAAATATTCTAATACTGAATGCATACTGAATTGTATGGCAGTAGAGTTATTCGACACTATGGATAGTGTTACCATCTCAAATAGCTGTGATAGAAAAATTACATACCTGATTTGTTTGATATTAATAGTAAACTATTATATACAGTGCCTTGCGAAAGTATACGGCCCCCTTGAACTTTGCAACCTTTTGCCACATTTCAGGCTTCAAACATAAAGATATAAAACTGTATTTTTTTGTGAAGAATCAACAACAAGTGGGACACAATCATGAAGTGGAACGACATTTATTGGATATTTCAAACTTTATAAACAAATCAAAAACTGAAAAATTGGGCGTGCAAAATTATTCAGCCCCCTTAAGTTAATACTTTGTAGCGCCACCTTTTGCTGCGATTACAGCTGTAAGTCGCTTGGGGTATGTCTCTATCAGTTTTGCACATCGAGAGACTGAATTTTTTTCCCATTCCTCCTTGCAAAACAGCTCGAGCTCAGTGAGGTTGGATGGAGAGCATTTGTGAACAGCAGTTTTCAGTTCTTTCCACAGATTCTCGATTGGATTCAGGTCTGGACTTTGACTTGGCCATTCTAACACCTGGATATGTTTATTTTTGAACCATTCCATTGTAGATTTAGCTTTATGTTTTGGATCATTGTCTTGTTGGAAGACAAATCTCCGTCCCAGTCTCAGGTCTTTTGCAGACTCCATCAGGTTTTCTTCCAGAATGGTCCTGTATTTGGCTCCATCCATCTTCCCATCAATTTTAACCATCTTCCCTGTCCCTGCTGAAGAAAAGCAGGCCCAAACCATGATGCTGCCACCACCATGTTTGACGGTTGGGATGGTGTGTTCAGGGTGATGAGCTGTGTTGCTTTTACGCCAAACATAACATTTTGCATTGTTGCCAAAAAGTTCAATTTTGGTTTCATCTGCACCTTCTGCACCTTCTTCCACATGTTTGGTGTGTCTCCCAGGTGGCTTGTGGCAAACTTTAAACGACACTTTTTATGGATATCTTTAAGAAATGGCTTTCTTCTTGCCACTGTTCCATAAAGGCCAGATTTGTGCAATACACGACTGATTGTTGTCCTATGGACAGAGTCTCCCACCTCAGCTGTAGATCTCTGCAGTTCATCCAGAGTGATCATGGGCCTCTTGGCTGCATCTCTGATCAGTCTTCTCCTTGTATGAGCTGAAAGTTTAGAGGGACGGCCAGGTCTCGGTAGATTTGCAGTGGTCTGATACTCCTTCCATTTCAATATTATCGCTTGCACAGTGCTCCTTGGGATGTTTAAAGCTTGGGAAATCTTTTTGTATCCAAATCCGGCTTTAAACTTCTTCACAACAGTATCTCAGACCTGCCTGGTGTGTTCCTTGTTCTTCATGATGCTCTCTGCGCTTTTAATGGACCTCTGAGACTATCACAGTGCAGGTGCATTTATACGGAGACTTGATTACACACAGGTGGATTGTATTTATCATCATTAGTCATTTAGGTCAACATTGGATCATTCAGAGATCCTCACTGAACTTCTGGAGAGAGTTTGCTGCACTGAAAGTAAAGGGGCTGAATAATTTTGCACACCCAATTTTTCAGTTTTTGATTTGTTAAAAAAGTTTGAAATATCCAATAAATGTCGTTCCACTTCATGATTGTGTCCCACTTGTTGTTGATTCTTCACAAAAAAATACAGTTTTATATCTTTATGTTTGAAGCCTGAAATGTGGCAAAAGGTCGCAAAGTTCAAGGGGGCCGAATACTTTCGCAAGGCACTGTATTTAACTAAGAGTAAGACACCTGCTAAGGCTGAGTTTTATCGTGTCCACTCTAGCTTCCTGCAGCTAATCTGGGAGTCGAGGACATGGGCTTTACTAGAGATAGCTTGAAGCTAACAATTGATTGATGTCTCAGTGATTAAAAAAAAAAACTGCCACATTCCAGTCTATCATTAGTTGTGCATGCAAGACATATGTCTCTAGTCTAACTGGGCCTGCATTCTATAGATGAGATAGAGATAGATTGAAGATATAAACTTAACCTGGAGGAGTAGAATAACAAAGACCCGGTATTCACTGTCTAGACAGTCAAGACTGTTGGATTGACGGCTTCATTATTGCAATAATGAATCAATATTAAAACAATATGATTGTTTGAAGAAATGACCAAGTCTCTCTCAGTACTGAATTTCCACGACAGAGCCTAAACTCACAAGCCGCTCCAATGAGCAGAACGAAGACCAGAGATATCATGGTTGCTGTGTGATCCTGTCAATGAGTGAGGTTGACCTGCACCCCTGCTTTATATATACATTCAGAAGTGCTGCCTCAGTTTCAGGGCAACATCATTGGCTCTTGACTGACCAATCAGCCATAGGTACTGTAAGATTATGCGATTCCTTATCAGTTAGGCTTTCCATACATTTTTGTGGGCAAGAAAGCCATGTAGATAAGGCTGGGGTTAGAGTTGGAGTTAGGGACGGGGTTGAGGCAGGTGTTGAACGTAAGGCAAAGGTCATAACAGTCTCACCAATGAGTTAATAGCAAATATTAGAATGAGTTTAGAATACTGTCGTTTTTGGACTCATAAGATATCCTTGCCCGGCTGTGACCCAATTCTACCAATAATTAAATGGGTTTATGTTAGATGTTTACTAATGAACTTGGGACTTGGCGACCCTCTGTAAGATGCACCTTGCTGCCCGACAGGAATTCTGAAAGGTTTGGCATGTAGCCACAGCAGCAGCATGAAGTCAACACGGCATACCTGTAGAAGAGGAATCTGTAATATAGAAACCTGTCCTGTTCTTTGTTGGTTTGTTTTTTTAAACTGGTCAGCCAGTCGTTGAAGATGCACACCTGGATGGAGAGTAGGAGCAGGGAGACATTAGTGAACACACTCAAAGGGAGGTAATAGATTAGACTAGACTACATGGCGCCGGAGAGGATGGCTGCCGTTTTATTGGCTCTTAACGTGCTATTTTGTTTGTTTTGGGGCATTGTTTGTAACTTGTTTTGTACATAATGTTGCTGCTAATGTCTCTTACGACTGAAAAAAGCTTCTGGACATCAGAAAAGCGATTATTCACCTCGATTGGACAAATAATTGTTCTTTAATGAGTCGGACAGAAGGATAAACCTTTATTTAACCAGGTAGGCCAGTAATTTACAACTGCGACCTGGCCAAGATAAAGCATAGCAGTGCGACAAAAACAACAACACAGAGTTACACATAAACAAACGTACAGTCAATAACACAAAATAAAAATAGAAAGATCTATGTACAGTGTGTGCAAATGTAGAAGAGTAGGGAGGTAGGAAATAAATAGGCCATAGAGGAGAAAATAATAACAATGTAGCATTAATACTGGAGTGATATATGTGCAGATGATGATGTGCATGTAGAGATACTGGAGTGCAGAAGAGCAAGAGGGTAAATAATAATATGGGGATGAGGTAGTCGGGTGTGCTATTTACAGATTGGTTGTGTACAGGTACAGTGATCGGTAAGCTGCTCTGACAGCTGATGCTTAAAGTTAGAGAGGGAGATATAAGACTCCAGCTTTAGACATTTTTGCAATTCGTTCCAGTCATTGGCAGCAGAGAACTGGAAGGAGAGGCGGCAAAAGGAAGTGTTGGCTTTGGTGATGACCAGTGCAATATACCTGCTGGAGCGCATGCTATGGGTGTGTGTTGCTATGGTGACCAGTGAGCTGAGATAAGGCGGGGCTTTACCTAGCAAAGACTTATAGATGAACTGGAGCCAGTGGGTTTGGCGACGGATATGTAGTGAGGGCCAGCCAACGAGAACATAGAGGTTGCAGTGATGGGAGGTATATGGGGCTTTGGTGATAAAACGGATGGCACTGTGATAGACTACATCCAGTTTGCTGAGTAGAGTGTTGGGGGCTATTTTGTAAATGACATCGCCGAAGTCATGGATCGGTAGGATAGTCAGTTTTACGAGGGTATGTTTGGCGGGATGGGGGAAGGAGGCTTTGTTTGCGAAATAGGAAGCCGATTCTAGATTAATAACATACAGCTGGTGGGTTATAAACTCTATCGACAGGATAGAACAGCAGCCTCTGGTAAGACAAGTGGTGGGGGCCTATGTATATTTGTAAACAACAGCTGGTGCACGGTATCTAAGGAAGTCTCAAGGTTTTGCTCGCCTGAGGTAGAGTATCTCATGGTAAGCTGTAGACCATATTATTTACCTAGAGAGTTTTCGTCTGTATTTTTCGTAGCAGTCTACATACCACCACAGACTGATGCTGGCACTAAAACCGCGCTCAATGAGCTGTATACTGCTATAAGCAAACAGAAATACGCTCATCCAGATGCGGCGCTCCTAGTGGCCGGGGACTTTAATGCAGTGAAACTTAAGTCAGTTTTACCTCATTTCTATCAGCATGTTAAATGTGCAACCAGAGGGAAAACAACTCTAGACCACCTTTTCTCCACACACAGGGGGGGAACACATGGTGCCAGCGGGGGAACAGCTGGTTGGCAGAGCAACAAGCTGCACGTAGGTGTTGAGGGTGATGGGTTTTCTCAACTTGATCAGCATGATGTTATTGTCGATGTAGTAGGAGTTGTAGTTGGGGTGACGGATCACACGGGAAGAAGAGATTAACTGCTCGCTACCCTCAGTCACCTGAATGTTGTGCTCGCCCAGACGGACCTCCACATGAGAAGATCAGAAGAGGCGTCACTACAGATCCTGGTTCGATCCTGGGCTGTATCACAACCAACAATTGACCCAGCGTCGTCCAGGTTAGGGGAGGGTTTGCTAGAGTAGGCCCGTCATTGTAAAATAAGAATTTGTTCTTTACTGACTTGCCTAGTTAAATAAAGGTTAAATAAAATAAATAAATGTGTGAGAGAGAGGTCCAATTAATTAACTTTAAGTTAAATACAAACTCTAAAACTATGTCCTTTAGTTTAGCCAAGGTTAGATTGTCACTAACTATGTTTCCATCCGAACAAGTAAAGTACCTGTCGGATAAAACAACTCACAACAGGCCTGATGGAAACAGTATAAACAGCCGTATCTCCAGCCAGCCTAATTACTCACTGGACTCTTATGATCACTCGGCTACGCATGCCTCTCCCTAATGTCAATATGCCTTGTCCATTGCTGTTCTGGTTAGTGATTATTGTCTTATTTTACTGTAGAGCCTCTAGCCCTGCTCAATATGCCTTAACCTACCATTTAGTTCCACCTCCCACATATGCAGTGACATCACCTGGTTTAAACGTCTCTAGAGACAATATCTCTCTCATCATCACACAATGCCTAGGTTTACCTACAATGTGTTCACATCCTACCATACCTTTGTCTGTACATTATGCCGTGAATCTATTCTATCGCGCCCAGAATCCTGCTCATTTTACTCAGTGTTCCGAACTTACTAGACGACCAGTTCTTATAGCCTTTAGCCGTACCCTCATCCTACTCCTCCTCTGTTCCTCTGGTGATGTAGAGGTTAATCCAGGCCCTGCAGTGACTAGCTCCACTCCTTCTCCCCAGGTGCTCACATTTGTTGACTTCTGTGACCGTCAAAGCCTTGGTTTGATGCATGTTAACATTAGAAGCCTCCTCCCTAAGTTTGTTTTATTCACTGCTTTAGCACACTCTGCCAACCTGGATGTCCTAGTCGTGTCTGAATCCTGGCTTAGGAAGACCACCAAAAACCATGAAATTTCCATCCCTAACTATAACAATTTCCGCCAAGATAGAACAAAGGGGGTGGAGTTGCAATCTATTGCAGAGATAGTGTGCAGAGTTCTGTTTTACTATCCAGGTCTGTACCCAAAATAATTTGAGCATCTACTTTTAAAAATCCACCTTTCCAGAAACAAGTCTCTCACTGTTGCGGCTTGCTATAGACCACCCTCTGCCCCCAGCTGTGCCCTGGACAACATATGTGAATTAATTGTCCCCCATATATCTCCAGGACACGTGCTGCTAGGTGACCTAAACTGGGACATGACTAACACCCCAGCCATCCTACAATCAATGTATTTATTAATTTAATTTTACCCCTTTTTCTCCCCAATTTTGTAGTATCCAATTGTTAGTAGCTACTATCTTGTCTCATCGCTACAACTCCCGTACGGACTCGGGAGAGACAAAGGTTGAAAGTCACGCGTCCTCCGATACACAACCCAACCAAGCCACACTGCTTCTTAACACAGCACGCATCCAACCCAGAAGCCAGCCGCACCAATGTGTCGGAGGAAACACCGTGCACCTGGCAACCTTGGTTAGCGAAGTTTCATTCAAGGTCAGCGTTAATATGTGAAGGTAATTTCAGATTGAGCTGACATATGCAGCGTTTACTGTGAATGCAGTCTCCGCGAACAGGGGAAAATGCCTTTAAATTTCAATCGAGTTATAACGCGGATCTTCTGCCAACATCCTTTGATACGGATGAAATCCAGCCCTTCATTTGTAGACAGTGAGACAGTGCACTAAAACTGCCAGTTTGAGATGACCAGTATTCTCTGCATTTCAAACTGTGTCTTGACCTCAACATGGCTGCAACACAGCTGTGTGGTTCACACACACAATCTACCCAAGGCCTACCATCATTTTGTAGATTAGATTTTTATTTAGTCACATGTACAGGGTCACAGATGTCGTTGCAGGGTACAGTGAAGTACTTAAGCTCTGAGCTCCAACAGTGCAGGTGTGAAAGAAACAATAAAATAAAAATGATATATACATTTACAAATGTGACAATGATGAAAATGAAATGTCCATAGAGGAAGCAGCGGGGGGTGGGGGTGGCAGTCTGTTAGTTTTCGCTATATGATGGTTGGTGCCGTTTAAGTTGAGGGAGGACAATCCTTTTTTTTATGAGCATGGCCTTATTTCTATTGCAGCATATTGGATGTCTGTCATTTATATTCCATTCACCCAGTTCAATGTGACAGCGATAGGTTTAGGCTACTACATGATACTCATATTTTCCCTATACTCATCATGAGGTTGCTACAACCTAGCCTATAAATGAAAGTGTACATTGTAGGTGCATAAGTTGAGAGAAATTTGAGTAATCAAGGTGACAGACATCAACACATTCAATACTGCCTTGCCTGCATCTTGCAGGGCTGTGGACGTAAAGTTAGGGTTAGGGTTGAGCCAGGATGTGGACATGAAGCTAGGGTTAGGGTTGAGCCAGGATGTGGACATAAAGTTAGGGTTAGGGTTGAGACAGGATGTGGACATAAAGTTAGGGTTAGGGTTGAGCCAGGATGTGGACATGAAGCTAGGGTTAGGGTTGAGCCAGGATGTGGACATGAAGCTAGGGCTAGGATTAGGGTTAGAGTTATGGGTACGGGTTGAGCAGGGGTTTAGACTTTAATCTAGTGTCACCCGCAGGAGGTCGGTGGCACCTTAATTGGGGAGAATGGGCTTGTGGTAATGGCTGGAGCTGAATCAGTGAAATAGTATCACATACATGTGTTTGATGCCGTTCCATCTGCACCGTTCCAGCAATTAGTTTGAGTCGTCCTCACCTCAGCCGCCTCCACAACTGTCAAAGTAACTGTTTATTTGAATATTTTGTTAATACCTAATATAATAAATTACACTACCCAAATGTGTGCTTACTTTAACTGCGTACAGTATAACTTATGTAATGAACAGTATGTAATGAACTCATGACCCTAAGGTATACAGAGTCTATTTTTTCAACAACCTTGAATTACTTTTCAACAAAACCTCTTAAACCCAGTTTACTTGTTTACAAAGCTAAAATTGGCCTTGTGAGCAGCAAAGCTCTGTTTGTCAACTTCTGCAAGAGAATACCAGCGTGTGAAACATACAGCTGTGTTGCAGCCATGTTGAGGTCCAGATACAGTCTGAACTGCATAGAATACTGTTCATCTCAAACTGGCAGTTGTAGTGTACTGTACATGTATCACTGTCTTCTGTAAGAAATTAAATCAAACCAGATGGTAAGAACCTGCACTTAAGAAGTACTGGGACAAATTAAAACATATATTTAGCTTTCTGCTGCTTTTAGGGTCAACTTCATACCACACCATGATGGAAACTGCTTTGTCATAATGCTGACCTTGGCAGCGCACCTTTAGACTCAGATTGGATTTCACTTGACCAATCAAACAGTTCCATTAAACGGGGCGCCACACCCAATTCTGCATATATACCAGGGGTGCAGATTAACCCTTTTCATCATCAGGATCATACAGCAACCATGATTTCTCTGGTCTTTGTTCTGCTCATTGGAGCCGCTTGTGAGTATAGTAATGACCATAGAAAAAAGAACAGGACTCTGTAATGACACTAACATCACACATTTGTTTCTTTGACGTTATTAAGAAATATGTTCTTATTGTTTTATCACAGTTCTTTGCTTTTCCATCTCAAAAGCTGAGGTAATATAGCCAAGAATGTGCCTGCTCTCTGTTTACAGTTGCCACGGAGGACGACAAGATCGTTGGAGGGTATGAGTGCAAGGCCTACTCCCAGCCCCACCAGGTGTCTCTGAACTCTGGGTACCACTTCTGTGGTGGTTCCCTGGTCAATGAGAACTGGGTTGTGTCTGCAGCTCACTGCTACAAGTCGTAAGTAGCATACCATGTGAACTACTAGCAACATGTTGAGTCAATAACACCTTGCAAGAATTTGATAAGCTTAATTTTTGCAAAACTAAAGGACACAGGTGAACTCCACATTCACATGAACTGTGAAAGTAAAAAACGTAAAAATGGACTTCTCTCTCTTTCAGCCGTGTGGAGGTGCGTCTGGGCGAGCATAACATCCAGGTGACTGAGGGTAACGAGCAGTTCATCTCTTCTTCCCACGTCATCCCTCACCCCAACTACAGCTCCTATAACATCAACAATGACATCATGCTGATCAAGCTGAGCAAGCCCGCCACCCTCAACACCTTCGTGCAGCCTGTTGCTCTGCCCAGCAGCTGTGCCCCCGCTGGCACCATGTGTACCGTCTCTGGATGGGGCAACACCATGAGCTCCAGTGAGTACAGCACCTGGGTCAAAGGTTACATGTACCAGTTGATCATCTTCATGGTGACTGAGTGTTAACAGGCATAGAAAATGCAGACCTACTATTAAAAACACTGTCATTATATCTAACTATAACTCTCCTCCTTTTTTTCTCTCTCTCTCTCTCTCTCTCTCTCTCCCCCCCCTTACAGCTGCTGACAGCGACAAGCTGCAGTGCCTGAACATCCCCATCCTGTCCTACAGCGACTGTAACAACTCCTACCCTGGCATGATCACCAACGCCATGTTCTGTGCTGGATACCTGGAGGGAGGCAAGGACTCTTGCCAGGTACTTACCACTCTGACCTCAGTTCAGTGTTACCAATGAGGACTTTAAATTTAACTTTTCAATTGATTAGAAATTGATAACGAAATAACCAATTCATATCACTTGTCTCTCTCTCTCTCTCTCTCTCCCTTCCTCTCTCTCTCTCAGGGTGACTCCGGTGGCCCAGTGGTGTGCAACGGTGAGCTCCAGGGTGTTGTGTCCTGGGGTTACGGCTGTGCCGAGCCCGGTAACCCCGGTGTCTACGCCAAGGTAAGACAAGAAAATAGTTCAACATTCATACGTCACTGTGACATCCTTTGGTTTCCTGAAGGAAAAAGGCATTGACTCTATAAAACATAGATTGATGGTTCTCATGTTGCCTCCCATTGAGCGTGTCCACTAATGTCTCCCTTCTTCTTCTCTTCCTCCAGGTGTGCATCTTCAACGACTGGCTGACCAGCACCATGGCCACCTACTAAATCTGCTTGGTCGTCCAGTACATTCGCACAACTCTACAACATCCCGTTCCACATCAACATACATCTTTTGTACAGGAGATTATACATTATTTATGTTTATGATAAATAAAGCTTTTAACACTAAATACTTTTTTGCTGTTGTGTTTGTACTCTCACTGTCCTTAGAAATCTTTGTAAAGGTATTTCTATCTTCTCATGTCAAGTGGTATTACTAGTAAACACCAGAGAAACTAGGAATCGCCAGCAAATGGTTTAGGTATGGATATTTCTAAAATATGCAGGGGGTAAATTCATTGTGTCATGGTACCCTACCATAACGATTTGTTTTGTATCAATACAACAAGATACCTCAAGGAACATTATTGATGACATTGATTTGTTTTGTATCAATACAACAAGATACCTCAAGGAACATTATTGATGACATTGATTTGTTTCTATAGTTGGGTATCGATGCGTTGCTGCTCACAATAGCTGGTATAGGGATGTTAAAAGTGTGGCATAATTGCTCTCCCTTCTTACCCAGTTATAGTATTCTCTCTGTCTGAGTTGTGTTGCTACTGAAATACTATGTGGTGCAACATGAATATTGTTACATAAATACATAATGTTTGTTTATTGGGTTGCATGATTTAGATTCAATATCCCTTGATATTGAAGTCTAGATGCTAAATACTGTACTTCAATATTCACAATCAGAGGCTTCATCAGAGATCCCCAACATTCAGGGCTTAGCTCTGGGCCATCACAGGACAATACCTGCATATTAATGGATAAGAGGTTATTGGCTATAAATATCTATTATAAGATTGTAATTCACTTCAGGAAATATGAAAGCCATACACTAGGGGAGAGTGGGGTAAGTTGAGCCACCCATGTCTCTATGGAACCATACACAACATTAATAATTTGACCAAATATTTAGAAAGAGGCCTTCATTTCATTGAGTCTGTGAATTTAGAAACCACATGGAAAAAGTGATAAGCAAGTTAGGTCCAAAAAACAGATTTTCACCAAGTCAAATGTATTTATTATATTAGGGGTTTCATGACGCTTGCAAGGCATTATAGCTGGAATATGAGGTAACACAGGGCCTGGCCTATGTTAAAAGTATTTTAAAAATAACAAAGTGTTTGTTAGATGTTAAGCCTTTGTTAAAAAATATGCTTAAAATTATTGAAATTGATTGTTGAATTCTGTTTTTAAAACGGCACTGGTAATATTTCATTCAGTCCAGAAATGTGTAGCCATCTTGACATACCCTGTCCTGCGGCGAAACTTACCCCACACCTTGTCACGCCCTGACCTTAGAGAGCCTTGTTTATTCTCTATTTGGTTAGGTCAGTGTTACGAATCCCTTTTGGCCCGACAGTCTAGGGGGGATGGTAGTGAGACCCGTAACATAACTCATGTAAATTATAACAGTGACAAAGTAAAAGTGAACGAAATAACCACGACAACCGAAATAATACCGTCAAACTCAGGGTTTATTTCTAAACACACGGTAATGGGGGGAGCAGGAAAAAGGGGCTGAGCTGGACCCAAGGAAAGAAACAATAAGTATTCAAAACACCCCTAAGCTAGACTAGCCTATTTCAACAACAGCTAACTAACTAACCAAAAATACAGTGGGTGGTCCGCCCAGTTCTAACTAGTGTGTTTTAACAAAGTTTACCTACGGGTAGTGTATGCCCATGGGCGACTTGTCTTGGTTTCCCCCTTTTCCCACCAGCAAACAAACAAACACCATAACCAAAACAATACTCACAGGTGATGAAAGTGCTATGGAGGTGCTCAAACAAAAGAGAGGTTAATTAATACACAGAGAGCGAGTGAAGAACCGAGATCTACAAACATGGCATTTACAAAGATTGAGCTACTGAAATCTATATAGAACAGCTATCTACCAACATGGCATTACAAAGATTGAGCTCTCCTGAAATCTACCAAGAACAGCTATCTACCAACATGGCATTACAAAGATTGAGCTCTCCTGAAATCTACCAAATGATG
>NC_092149.1:17877999-17965825 GCF_045791955.1 Oncorhynchus clarkii lewisi | reverse complement strand
TTTTAAACCATGGGGAAGGAACTGTGATAGGGTAGGAAACAGGAGGAGGTGTGTCTTCTGATTGATGGGTTGATTGTTGACTGATTGGGGAGTAATGATTTTCACCTGTGAGGGGAGAAGGAGAGAAAAGAAACACACACAGGATACACACAGACACAGGATACCTGTATCCGTAACAGTCAGGGTGTGACTTGGGTGGGCAAATCTATGTT
Organism: Oncorhynchus clarkii lewisi; assembly: GCF_045791955.1. NCBI lineage: Eukaryota > Metazoa > Chordata > Actinopteri > Salmoniformes > Salmonidae > Oncorhynchus > Oncorhynchus clarkii. Next base: position 17,965,613 of record NC_092149.1, on the reverse strand, counting down.
TCTATTTCTTTGTTGGCCCAGTATGGTTCCCAATCAGAGGCAGCTGTTTATCGTTGTCTCTGATTGGGGATCATACTTAGGCAGCCCTTTTCCCCACCTTAGATTGTGGAATCTTGTTTGTGTGTAGTTGCGTTCTGCACTGCATATAGCTTCACGTTTGTATTTTGTTGTTTTTTTGTGTCTTTTAAATAAAAGAAAGATGTACGCCTACCACGCTGCACCTTGGTCCAATCCATTCGTCAATGAACGTGATACACCTGGGGGAAGTTGTGCCAAGAAACCACTTTTTAATGTTAATAACATCCTGAAATATATGTAGATATCTTTGTTTGAAAGAATACAATATTTCCCTTGATAGAGTGATGCTGAATGAAAAAATTGTCTCAACTTACCTCACTCCCCTCTACTGTGAAACTGCTAAATAAGAGTGACTGAGATATTGATGGATTTTCAGAATGGTCTCAGACCCATAGCCACAAGGGACCCAGAAGAGAAAGCAGTATGGTGGCCCGAAGGACTATGCTATCAGGACAATTCTGTCTAGAATACTATTTTGGCTTTGCATTTGGGATCATTCGGAGTACAATAAAATATATACAGTGGGGCAAAAAAAAGTATTCAGTCAACCACCAATTGTGCAAGTTCTCCCACTTAAAAAGATGAGAGAGGCCTGTAATTTTCATCATAGGTACACTTCAACTATGACAGACAAAATGAGAAAAAAAATCCAGGAAAATCACATTGTAGGATTTTTTAAAAGTTTTTTTTTTTTTAAATTTGACCCCTTTTTCTCCCCAATTTCGTGGTATCCAATTGTTGTAGTAGCTACTATCTTGTCTCATCGCTACAACTCCCGTACGGGCTCCTTAACCACTGCGCCACCCGGGAGGTCACATTGTAGGATTTTTAATGAATTTATTTGCAAATTATGGTGGAAAATAAGTATTTGGTCACCTACAAACAAGCAAGATTTCTGGCTCTCACAGACCTGTAACTTCTTCTTTAAGAGGCTCCTCTGTCCTCCACTCGTTACCTGTATTAATGGCACCTGTTTTAACTTGTTATCAGTATAAAAGACACCTGTCCACAACCTCAAACAGTCACAATCCAAACTCCACTATGGCCAAGACCAAAGAGCTGTCAAAGGACACCAGAAACAAAATTGTAGACCTGCACCAGGCTGGGAAGACTGAATCTGCAATAGGTAAGCAGCTTGGTTAGAAGAAATCAACTGTGGGAGCAATTATTAGGAAATGGAAGACATACAAGACCACTGATAATCTCCCTCGATCTGGGGCTTCACACAAGATCTCACCCCGTGGGGTCAAAATTATCATAAAAATGGTGAGCAAAAATCCCAGAACCACACGGGGGGACCTAGTGAATGACCTGCAGAGAGCTGGGACCAAAGTAACAAAGCCTACCATCAGTAACACACTACGCCGCCAGGGACTCAAATCCTGCAGTGCCAGACGTGTCCCCCTGCTTAAGCCAGTACATGTCCAGGCCCGTCTGAAGTTTGCTAGAAAGCATTTGGATGATCCAGAAGAAGATTGGGAGAATGTCATATGGTCAGATGAAACCAAAATATAACTTTTTGGTAACTCAACTCGTCGTGTTTGGAGGACAAAGAATGCTGAGTTGCATCCAAAGAACACCATACCTACTGTGAAGCATGGGGGTGGAAACATCATGCTTTGGGGCTGTTTTTCTGCAAAGGGACCAGGACGACTGATCCGTGTAAAGGAAAGAATGAATGGGGCCATGTATCGTGAGATTTTGAGTGAAAACCTCCTTCCATCAGCAAGGGCATTGAAGATGAAACGTGGCTGGGTCTTTTAGCATGACAATGATCCCAAACACACCGCCCGGGCAACAGGCTTCGTAAGAAGCATTTCAAGGTCCTGGAGTGGCCTAGCCAGTCTCCAGCTCTCAACCCCATAGAAAATATTTGTAGGGAGTTGAAAGTCCGTGTTGCCCAGCAACATCCCCAAAACATCACTGCTCTAGAGGAGATCTGCATGGAGGAATGGGCCAAAATACCAGCAACAGTGTGTGAAAACCTTGTGAAGACTTACAGAAAACGTTTGACCTCTGTCATTGCCAACAAAGATTATATAACAAGGTATTGAGATAAACCTTTGTTATTGACCAAATACTTATCTTCCACCATAATTTGCAAATAAATTCATTAAAAATCCTACAATGTGATTTTCTGGATTTTTTTTTCTCATTTTGTCTGTCATAGTGGAAGTGTACCTATGACAGTTACAGGCCTCTCATCTTTTTAAGTGGGAGAACTTGCACAATTGGTGGCTGACTAAATACTTTTTTGCCCCACTGTATACAGTGGGGAGAACAAGTATTTGATACTGCCGATTTTGCTGGTTTTCCTACTTACAAAGCATGTAGAGGTCTGTAATTTTTTATCATAGGTACACTTCAACTGTGAGAGACGGAATCTAAAACAAAAATCTAGAAAATCACATTGTATGATTTTTAAGTAATTCATTTGCATTTTATTGCATGACATAAGTATTTGATACATTAGAAAAGCAGAACTTAATATTTGGTACAGAAACCTTTGTTTGCAAACAGAGATCATACGTTTCCTGTAGTTCTTGACCAGGTTTGCACACACTGCAGCAGGGATTTTGGCCCACTCCTCCATACAGACTTTCTCCAGATCCTTCAGGTTTCGGGGCTGTCGCTGGGCAATACGGACTTTCAGCTCCCTCCAAAGATTTTCTATTGGGTTCAGGTCTGGAGACTGGCTAGGCCACTCCAGGACCTTGTGATGCTTCTTATGGAGCCACTCCTTAGTTGCCCTGGCTGTGTGTTTCGGGTCGTTGTCATGCTGGAAGACCCAGCAACGACCCATCTTCAATGCTCTTACTGAGGGAAGGAGGTTGTTTGCCAAGATCTCGCGATACATGGCCCCATCCATCCTCCCCTCAATACGGTGCAATCGTCCTGCCCCCTTTGCAGAAAAGCACCCCCAAAGAATGATGTTTCCACCTCCATGCTTCACGGTTGGGATGGTGTTCTTGGGGTTGTACTCATCCTTCTTCCTCCAAACACGGCGAGTGGAGTTAAGACCAAAAAGCTCTATTTTTGTCTCATCAGACCACATGACCTTCTCCCATTCCTCCTCTGGATTATCCAGATGGTCATTGGCAAACTTCAGACGGGCCTGGACATGCGCTGGCTTGAGCAGGGGGACCTTGCGTGCGCTGCAGGATTTTAATCCATGATGGCATAGTGTGTTACTAATGGTTTTCTTTGAGACTGTGGTCCCAGCTCTCTTTAGGTTATTGACCAGGTCCTGCCGTGTAGTTCTGGGCTGATCCCTCACTTCCTCATGATCATTGATTCCCCACGAGGTGAGATCTTGCATGGAGCCCCAGACCGAGGGTGATTGACCGTCATCTTGAACTTCTTCCATTTTCTAATAATTGCGCCAACAGTTGTTGCCTTCTCACCAAGCTGCTTGCCTATTGTCCTGTAGCCCATCCCAGCCTTGTGCAGGTCTGCAATTTTAGTCCTGATGTCCTTACACAGCTTTCTGGACTTGGCCATTGTGGAGAGGTTGGAGTCTGTTTGAGTGTGTGGACAGGTGTCTTTTATACAGGTAACGAGTTCAAACAGGTGCAGTTAATACATGTAATGACTGGAGAACAGGAGGGATCCTTAAAGAAAAACGAACAGGTCTGTGAGAGCCGGAATTCTTACTGGTTGGTAGGTGATCAAATACTTATGTCATGCAATAAAATGCAAATTAATTACTTAAAAATCATACAATGTGATTTTCTAGATTTTTGTTTTAGATTCCGTCTCTCACAGTTGAAGTGTACCTATGATAAAAATTAGACCTCTACATGCTTTGTAAGTAGGAAACACTGCCGATTTTGCAGGTTATCAAATACTTGTTCTCCCCACTGTATATATACACACAGTAGTGGTCAGAAGTTTGGACACACCTACTCATTCCAGAGTTTTTCTTCATTTTTACTATTTTCTACATTGTAGACTAATGGTGAAGGCATCAAAACTATGAAATAACACATATGGAATCATGTAGTAAGCAAAAAAATATACATATTTTATACTTGAGATTCTTCAAAGTAGCCACCCTTTGCTTTGATGACAGCTTTGCACGCTCTTGGCATTATCTCAACCAGCTTCATGAGGTAGTCACCTGGAATGCATTTGAATTAACATGTGTGCCCTGTTAAGTTAATTTGTGGAATTTCTTTCCTTCTTAATGTGTTTCAGTCAAACAGTTGTGATGTGACAACGTATGGGTGGTATATAGAAGACCCAGAGTTACCTTTTCTGCAGAGGATAAGTTCGTTAGAGTTACCAGCCTCAGAAATTGCAGCCCAAATAAATGCTTCAGAGTTCAAGTAACAGACACATCTCAACATCAACTGTTCAGAGGAGACCGTGTGAATCAGGTCTTCATGGTTAAATTGCTGCAAAGAAATCACTGCTAAAGGACACCAATTAGAAGAAGAGACTTGGTTGGGCCAAGAAACACGAGCAATGGACATTAGACCAGTGGAAATCTGTATTTTGGTCTGATAAGTCAAAATGTGAGACAGAGTAGGTGAACGGATGATCTCCGCATTTATGGTTCCCACTGTGACGCATGGAGGAGGAGGTGTGATGGTGTGGGGGTGCTTTGCTGGTGACACTGTCTGATTTATTTAGAATTCAAGTCACACTTAACCAGCATGGCTACTACAGCATTCTGCAGCGATACGCCATCCCATCTGGTTTGCACTTTGTGGGAAAATCATTTGTTTTTCAACAGGACAATGACCCAAAACCAACACTTCCTGGCTGTGTAAGGGCTATTTGACAAAGGAGAGTTATGTAGTGCTGCATCAGATGACATGGCCTCCACAATCACCCGACCTCAACTCAATTGAGATGGTTTGGGATGAGTTGGAACGCAGAGTGAAGGAAAAGCAGCCAACAAGTGCTCAGCATATGTAGAAACTCCTTCAAGGCTGTTGGAAAAGCATTCCAGGTGAAGCTGGTTGAGAGAATGCCAAGAGTGTGAAAAGCTGCCATCAAGGCAATGGGTGGCTCCTTTGAAGAATCTAAAATATATTTTGATTTGGTTTGTTTTTATTTATTTTTATATATTTATCCATTATTTTACCAGGTAAGTTGACTGAGAACAAGTTCTCATTTGCAGCAACGACCTGGGGAATAGTTACAGGGGAGAGGAGGGGGATGAATGAGCCAATTGTAAACTGGGGATTATTAGGTGACCGTGATGATTTGAGGGCCAGATTGGGAATTTAGCCAGGACACCGGGGTTAACACCCCTACTCTTACGATAAGTGCCATGGGATCTTTAATGACCTCAGAGAGTCAGGACACCCGTTTAACGTCCCATCCGAAAGACGTTTAAAAACAATTGGGTTACTACATGATTTCATATTTGTTTTTTCATAGTTTTGATGTATTCACTATTATTCTACAATGTAAAAATAAAAATAAAGAAAATTATGAGTAGGTGTGTCCAAACTATTGACTGGTACTGCATATCTATGCTATTTGTCATCATATATCGCAGAGAAATAAGTCATTTAAATATTTTCCCCTTTTTCCGATTACATTTCCAAATTAGAAATTAACCTTTTTACATGTTGAAATCTCTATGCACATAGAAAGGCCTGATATCTAATAACAAAACAATGAATTAATTAATGACAACTAGAAACAAATAGAATACATTTGAGGCGGAACCATTTCATCCTAAAGTGGAACTATTTTTCACGTAACACCATTCACCCACACAGACTGCGATAACTGATGCACCGGCAATGTCAAAATTGTCAAACGAAATTTGTCACGTTATGCGACCTCGGGGATGTATTAATGAGCACATACACCTAATTTACACGAGAATAACGGAATATAATTTTCCTTAGAAACATCGTTTTGCATTTTAAAGGCCGGTTTGATTCCTTTTTTCTTTCTAGCCTCTTATAGGTGTCTGAACTCGACAAGATGCGCCTCACCATTCAGATGTTTATATCCCATGGCCGGGTGGCCCGTAAAATGGGTCTCGGTCCAGAGTCCCGAATAAACATGCTTCGGAACATTCTTACCGGCCTCGTTCGACACGAGAGGATAGAGACCACCCGAGGTAGAGCAGACGAAGTTCGATTCTATGCTGAAAAGGTGAGGACATGGATGGTAAACGTTACCCTTTTACACAGCTCAACACAGCTGCTTCAACAATAGTAGCTACTTCTTCAACCATCCCTGTTTAATAGGCTACTGTAGTTTTTGACAGCTTGTGACGATGTTGACCAATGTGTGATGTTTTGCAGTTGATTGACTATGCCAAGAAGGGAGACACTGACGAGAAAGCGATGAAAATGGCAAACTTCTGGCTCACAGTAAATGTTCTTTATGATCTTTGTTAGTATTTTAATGTACTCAGACCAAGTCAGACCATCCCAATGTCCCCAGCTTTGTTGTACTATTATCTACCAGATTAGTATGAGTGTGTTCCTAGTTCTTTCAGACAGTCAATCTGACGCTCTCTCCTCTGTGGATTTAAGGAAAAGGACCTGATCCCAAAGCTCTTCAAGGTCCTGGCTCCCAGGTTTGAGACCCAGCCCAAAGCCTACACCCGGATGGCCCGCATTCCCAACAGGGAGAACCTGGACAAGGCTGCTATGGCCGTGCTGGAGTATAAAGGCAACCCGTTCCCACCTCTCCAGACCGCCAAACGGGACAATGACCTCACGCTAATCAACCAGCTCCTCAAAGGCTACAGAGAACAGAGGGCACAGCAGGCAGCAGCCAAGGTTGAGGCATGATGCAACCAGCCACACATTGACATTACATGTGTTAGATCAGGGGTGTGTTCGATATGGTGAAACATTTAGAATGTCATGTCTGTTCCACAGTATATGAACATTCTGGAACGTTGCTCCCTCCTGAATAAGCCCCTGTATTTCCCAAGAAGGGGACCCACTGGTGGGTTGTACTCAACTTTTATAGTCCACAGATTCTGACTAGGTCCTGGTTTGGAAACATTGTGTTGCTTTGTGTGTAATAAGAAAAACACCCAAACACTTTTGGTGGATCACACTGTTTTAGATGACTGGCACAGTATTTGACTTTCTGTGGACCCCACTGAACATGAGGATGTTGTGTGTCAAAATAAATGTGATTGTTTGACAATGTTAAGTGTTCTGTTATTTTGACTTAGTCAAATGAAAAGTTCTGTTCATGGCACTGCTGTGAATTTAACAGATGTGATTAAATATGCTGTTATTAATCCCACTAACGGTTCAGAAACATGTCCCCCAAACTTTTCATTATCATCATGGTTGATGTCCTGTTTTTAATCTCTCTACTGATTCAGAATAAACAGAGAGTGGCAAATAGAGGCAGGATGTTTTATGAAAGCAACCACCTTCAACCAGGCAAAATCACACACTCATTCTGTTTTAGATTCAAACTGTTTTGTTAAGAGCTGCTGTAGAGTTCAGTTTTCACATACTGGTAACTACTTGCCTAAATTGCCCCAAAACTATTGCAATTACATTCAATTGGACCGGCTCTCCGTTCTCCTTTGCCACTTGCCTGTAAGCGCTCTTAATTGTGAGGTTCCAGAAAAGTAATTGTACTGTACCAAGATGGAGTAGATGTTTTGGACGAATGCCCTTGCCCTTCTACATCACATTAAACATACACATTCACACTGCCAAGGTATGAAAGAAACTGACAAGGCCTCTAATAAAACCAACCATTTTAATTTGGCAAAAAGTGTATGTACAGCGTATTCAGAATATCCTAATTTGACACCATTAAAATGCATTAATTTCAAACAGTGCTTCAGTAATGTGCTCTTAACCAGACCTCTTGAAATACCCAGGAAGCTGTGCTGTTGTCTGTCATGCATATAAAACCCTCTCCTCTCCCTTTGCTCTTCCACTTGTGTCTGTGTCTAATAGACAAAATACCATAGATAAATTGATCATGCAGCTTGTTGTACAGGATGAATGGAACCTGCCTGTCAATATCAATCTATTCAGTCAAGTAATGGCATCCGTAACCATGGACAAGTGGACTGTAAAGGCAATAGACATACAGTTGAAGTCGGAAGTTTACATACACCTTAGCCAAATACATTTAAACTCAAGTTTTTCACAATTCCTGACATTCAATCCTAGTAAAAATTCCCTGTCTTGGGCCAGTTAGGATCAACACTTTATTTTAAGAATGTGAAATGTCAGAATTATAGTAGAGAATGATTTCAGCTTTTATTTCTTTCATCACATTCCCAGTGGGTCAGAAGTTTACATACACTCAATTAGTATTTGGTAGCATTGCCTTTAAATTGGGTCAAACGTTTCGGGTAGCCTTCCACAAGCTTCCCACAATAAATTGAGTGAATTATGGCCCATTCCTCGTAACCGAGTCAGGTTTGTAGGCCTCCTTGCTCGCACACGCTTTTTCAGTTCTGCCCACAAATTTTATATAGGATTGAGGTCAGGGCTTTGTGATGGCCACTCCAATAACTTGACTTCGTTGTCCTTTTTGCCACAACTTTGGAAGTATGCTTGGGGTATGGAAGACCCATTTGGAAGTATGCTTGGGGAAATGGAAGACCCATTTGCAACCAAGCTCTAACTTCCTGACTGATGTCTTGAGATGTTGCTTCAATATATCCACATAATTTCCTCCCTCATGATGCCATCTATTTTGTGAAGTGCAACTGTCCCTCCTGCAGCAAAGCACCCCCACAACATGATGCTGCCACTTCCGTGCTTCACAGTTGGGATGGTGTTCTTCAGCTTGCAAGCCTCCCCCTTTTTCCTCCAAACATAACAATGGTCATTATGGCCAAACAGTTAAATTTTTGTTTGATCAGACCAGAGGACATTTCTCCAAAAAGTACGATCTTTGTCCCCATGTGCAGTTGCAAACCGTAGTCTGACTTTTTTATGGTGGTTTTGGAGCAGTGGCTTCTTCCTTGCTGAGCAGCCTTTCAGGTTATATCGATATAAGGCTCATTTTACTGTGGATATAGATATTTTTGTACCTGTGCATCTTCACAGGGTCCTTTGCTGTTGTTCTGGGATTGATTTGCACTTTTCTCACCAAAGTACGTTCATCTCTAGGAGACAGAATGCGTATCCTTCCTGAGCGGTATGACGTCAGCGTAGTCCCATGGTTTATACTTGCGTACTATTGTTTGTACAGATGAACGTGGTACCTTCAGGCATTTGGAAATTGCTCCCAAGGATGAATCAGACAATTTTTTTCTGAGGTCTTGGCTGATTTCTTTTGATTTTCCCATGATGTCAAGCAAAGAGGCACTGCGTTTGAAGGTAGGCCTTGAAATACATCCACAAGTACACCTCCAATTGATTCAAATTATGTCAATTAGCCTATCAGAAGCTTCTAAAGCCATGACATCATTTTCAGGAATTTTCCAAGCTGTTTAGAGGCAACTTAGTGTATGTAAACTTCTGATCCACTGGAATTGTTATACAGTGAATTATAAGTGAAATAATCTGTAAACAATTGTTGGAAAAATTACTTGTGTCATACACAAAGTAGATGTCCTAACTGACTTGTCAAAACTATAGTTTGTTAAGAAATTTGTGGTGTGGTTGAAAAACAAGTTTTAATGACTCCAACCTAAGTGTATGTAAACTTCCGACTTCAATTGTATACGCCTACAGAGACAAAACCTTTAGAACACCAGAACAATCTAATTCAAGTGTCATTCTTTTTTACAGACTACATTATACCTTTGACTGTATGTTCTCATGTACATAACATGTGCGGTACCAGTCTGACCAACCCAAGCCTACTCCAGACATTGTCTTTCTGTAGTAAAGGGCTATTAATTCAACCATTAGAAACAGTCAATTAACCACCATTCTTTCCCCCACACCTTTTTTGTTTTTACAGATTGGATAAAAAAAATAAAGAGTTGCACATTTCATACTGAGATATTAACAAGTTATACAAAAAAAAAAATACAATGTAGTTGATTACTTCCATTATTTCCATTTCTTAGATGAAACAGGTGGCAAATTGGCCTTGACACCGTCTTGTGAATTACACCCTACCCCCTTACATTGATATCATTAGGCTATTTAATCAACTTAATGTTATTAAGATACATGTACATTTTGAAATGTCTGATAATGACACTTGATAACATTGATTAATATGAACATATCTACAGGTAACATTTGTATATTTGATACCGGAATATGATTGGATGTAGTGTGTGGATACATATGATCCAGATTAAAGCGCTAATCAAAGTCACTTTGAAATAAATGGTGGAACAGAAAACTAAGAGAAGGGGAACATTAAAGTGCTTCATGCAGGACAAACAGGACGTTGGTGCTACTACTTTCACAGTTACTCTAAAAGGTTTGCTTTAGTTGTTTATGGGCCCAGGACTTTTCATGGTCAGGAAGAACTACTGTTCCTACTTATGGATAAACAACAGTGAGCCCCTCACGCAGTTGACATGACATCATTACATACTAGTCGGGGGGGGGGGGGGGGGGTGATTGTGAAGTTAGTTCACATCCTCGCTGGACAACTTTCCCTCCTTAAATCATGTGTCAAGGATGGAGGCTGAAATTGAAAGTAAAACAAGCTATAAGTATGATTTCTATGTAAAAAATAATAATTTAACTTTAAAACCACCCCTTTCCCTGTGCTCTATTGCATTAATACATTCACCAAGGTCTACATACATCAAGGAATTACATTCAGAGCAAGCTAATATCTTGCACTCCAGTGAGAACTGAACAGTACTATTGGGAGTTGAAACAGTTGTCTGGGGACAGTATGACATAAGGTTCCAGAAGAAGTGACATTATTAACACCTCCTCACTAGCCTATATGGTATGAAATATACAAAGTTAGTACAACAGGCACGCTGTTACTCAGGTATGAGCACATGGAGTATAATCAGTTTAGAGACATGCTTGTTTTAGCAGTACCTCAGTGGTCCACAGTAAACGGAACATTGTACACTTAAACATCAGTATATCAATCCTATAGCCTGGAGCAATCAGCATATCTAAGAATATAAATCATCCCAACATATTATATATGGAGAAATTCAATATTTTGTATTAACAACATCTGTCAAACATGAAGAAAAAAACATGAATGTATTGTTTCAGGATGTGAGTGAACATTTTACTCTTGTACAATGTAATGGCATGAGAACTGCAATGGTCACAGCACCACTTGGAATTTAACAATGTGGGGAAAAAACCATCCCTTTTGTAATATAAACTCTGCAACTATTTTAGAGTAATGGTAACTCATTCTCTTCAGTTATTTACACGTTTCCCTCAGCCTCTCCATTGATGCCTTATAAATTCTTGAATAAAAGTGTTCATAGGAGTTTTGTTCAGTCTCCACTGTGCGCTCCTATCATTCTATTGGTCAGGCTACATCCACCCTGTCATCTCTCCCTCCCGGTGCCTCTCTCCCTGCTCATGTTCAAATATTTATTGCTTCTTTTTTTCTTTTACAAGCTCAGCACTTTAACTCACAGCCATTTCCCATTCTCTCTATTTAGAGGTGAAAATGGGACGTTTCAAACTTCTATTCCACATGTCTGCTTATGATGACTTCCCCTTCTCTTCCTCCTTATATCCTTCCCTCGTGGCTAAACATAGCCTGTTTTCTGTGCTACCTGATCTTCCTCCACCTCCCTCTCGATCTTTCTCCTTCTCTCTGTGTCCCTCTTACTCTCTGTCTGTCTCATGCCTTGGTGCCCACGCCCCCTCCCCCCTGCATGCTGAAGTACTCGGTAAAGTGGGAGGGGAGTCGTGGAGGAGGAGGGGGGGAGTGGGCAGAGAGGCGGGGGAGCATGGGGGGAGGGAGTGGGGGGAAGGTGGGTGACGACAGGTCAGCCGTGGTGGTGATGATCTTATGCTCACTGTTCCTCTGCACTTCCTGTCCCTTCCGGCCCACCGTCTCCTCCACCGTCTTCACTGGGCCCTGAGGGAGGTAAAGGTTGAAAGGTTAAAGGTCATGCTGGGTTGTATTTGTCACAATATCAGTTACCACATCCTTCTCTGACAACTTCCTCTGTGCTCTAACACCTCTGGAGTGTTACAGGGACTATATCGGACCTTAGTATCAGTTACTAGATCCTCCTCAGATCATACATCCACTCACCGACTGGATGGAGAAGAGTTCTGTGAAGTTGGGCTGGGAGTCGCCCAGGAAGGAGCTGTTCCCATAGGCATGGTGGGGGAAACTCTCACTCGCCACACCCGCCTTCGGACTAGACAGCAGGATCCCGATCTGAGAGGTCCGCACGTGGTATGGGAAGTTCTTATTGGCTGCAGAGGGCCGCGTGATAGCCTGTGGCGAGGCAGGGAGGGGGGAGAGGCGACGGATGGGAGGAATGCATCATATTCAGAATATTGTCTGTACAAATATTGCCCTCTATTCTCCATACACTGATACACATTCCTGCACATATAAGAACAGAACAGTATGTGTCTGAATGTGTCACTAACAAAGGACAGAGAGGCTCAGTCTGGTACAGAAGTCAGGGACCGATAGGCTCAGTCTGGTGCAGAAGCCTGGGACCGAGAGGCTCGGTCTGGTGCAGAAGTCTGGGACCGAGAGGCTCGGTCTGGTGCAGAAGTCTGGGACCGAGAGGCTCGGTCTGGTGCAGAAGTCTGGGACCGAGAGGCTCGGTCTGGTGCAGAAGTCTGGGACCGAGAGGCTCGGTCTGGTGCAGAAGTCTGGGACCGAGAGGCTCGGTCTGGTGCAGAAGTCTGGGACCGAGAGGCTCGGTCTGGTGCAGAAGCCTGGGACCGAGAGGCTCGGTCTGGTGCAGAAGCCTGGGACCGAGAGGCTCGGTCTGGTGCAGAAGCCTGGGACCGAGAGGCTCGGTCTGGTGCAGAAGCCTGGGACCGAGAGGCTCGGTCTGGTGCAGAAGTCTGGGACCGAGAGGCTCGGTCTGGTGCAGAAGTCTGGGACCGAGAGGCTCGGTCTGGTGCAGAAGTCTGGGACCGAGAGGCTCGGTCTGGTGCAGAAGTCTGGGACCGAGAGGCTCGGTCTGGTGCAGAAGTCTGGGACCGAGAGGCTCAGTCTCGTGCAGAAGTCTGGGACCGAGAGGCTCGGTCTGGTGCAGAAGTCTGGGACCGAGAGGCTCAGTCTCGTGCAGAAGTCTGGGACCGAGAGGCTCGGTCTGGTGCAGAAGTCTGGGACAGAGAGGCTCAGTCTCGTGCAGAAGTCTGGGACCGAGAGGCTCGGTCTGGTGCAGAAGTCTGGGACCGAGAGGCTCAGTCTGGTGCAGAAGTCTGGGACCGAGAGGCTCAGTCTGGTGCAGAAGTCTGGGACCGAGAGGCTCAGTCTGGTGCAGAAGTCTGGGACCGAGAGGCTCAGTCTGGTGCAGAAGCCTGGGACCGAGAGGCTCGGTCTGGTGCAGAAGTCTGGGACCGAGAGGCTCGGTCTGGTGCAGAAGTCTGGGACCGAGAGGCTCAGTCTGGTGCAGAAGCCTGGGACCGAGAGGCTTGGTCTGGTGCAGAAGTCTGGGACCGAGAGGCTCGGTCTGGTGCAGAAGTCTGGGTTTGGGAGTATACTAACGCAGAGGCCGATGAGGACAGAGAGATATGACACACAGATATTAAAAGAGAGGTGAGTGTGTGCATGCCTGCGTGTGAAGGGCAGGGGGTTACTAACGAGGCGGGCGATGAGGTCTTCGAGATAATTAACGTCAACAGTGAGGCAGTGTGTGTATGTGTGCGCACATGCATGCCTGTGTGTGAGTGTGTAGAGAGATGAAGGGTACTAACGAGGAATACGATGTGAGCATAGAGGTGGATTCCCAGTTGGATGCCGTTGACGATCTTCTCCCGTGCCCAGCGAGGGATGCCAAAGTTAGCTATCAGAGCCATGACGGGCACAGCGAAAAACCTGCCAAAGGGAGAGAGAGGAGAGAGAGATAATGAGGGAGAGAGATTATTAAGAGAGAGAGAGGAGAGAGAGATAGGGAAGGGAGAGATTGAGATATGTAAAGGAAGGAGAAAAAATGAATATGGTGGAGTTGTGACAAAAGGAAACGAGAGGCGGAGGAGGACGGATTTAAGACGAGCAAGCGAGAAGTGGAAGGATAAGGGAGACGGGGAGTTTATCGGGTGCAATGCTTTTTAGGGAATGAAGTTGATGAACCTGACAGAGAATAACTGCATGCAGAGAGTGAAGGGTTGTAGGGCTATGTCCTCTCACCAGAGTGTGTATGCCGTGAAGAAGGGGATGTAGAAGGGTTGTTTCTCAGGGTAGTGTTTGAGGGAGATCAGGACTGCGTAGCAGAACCACACGTAGGCCAGCAGCTGGAGACCCATCAGACCGTAGCCCGCCGGGCTGTCATATGCATACAGCACCTCACCTGGGTCAAAGAACTGAGACGCACACACACTTACAACATCATACAACCACTCTAATGGACCGCACCCTACTAATCAACCTACTAACTTTACCCTCAAATAGCAGAGAGGTGTATTACAATACGTTCCCCAGCATGTGTTGTAACAGCCTGTGGATTGCTGACATGTTGGGGTGTGAAATCTACTCGTTTTCGTTGGTGAGTGTGTCTGCAAGTGTGTGCGTGTACATGTATGTATGTTTGTTTGTTTGTTTGTTTGTTTGTTTGTGCGTCATTGACACTTCTCTACAACTGGGTCATTGACAGTGCCTCTGCTTGCGGGCTATGTATTCAGTTTCACAGGCCAGAGACTGGATATCATTGGTCAAACAGGATTGCCCTCGGTCGTCCCCTGCATTATGTATGTACAGGCCCAGTGCTAGGCACCGACAGGCTGGGTAAGAAACTCCTATCCCTGTATACTACAGTACATCAGGAGTAGGTCCCTTTAATTTCACCTTTATCTTACCAGGAGGTTCCATGATATGTGAACCTCATTTTCAAGAGGGACCCATTCTAAATTATAGTAGAGCGCATTTTACACTTGTAATGGAGGTGATTCTGTGATCCATGCTCGGCTGATGAGTAACCGTGCCCGAGACCTGAAGACTAGCTCCTAGAGCTAATACCTAGACTTCAACTCAGTAGGCTAACATAGTGTTGTGGGACACAGGAATCCCCGGTTGAAACTTAGACCGTCATATACTGGCCCTTCACGTATAGCATGGACAGTAGGAGTGTAGCAGCAGCAGTTCTGTAGTGTAGACTGCAGTACCTCTGCCTCGTATATGAAGAGGATGATATAGGTGACGGTGTAGACTGTCATGTAGATGGACAGCTTGACAGAGCCACTGTGGCTGATCCTCGCCCTGACAGAGACGGATACACACAGGGGGGTTAGCTTTCACACAGACAGATGAATACACACACACACTCTCTCTGGGATACTGGTACGAGTTAGAAGGAGTAAGACAGAGAGAGACTGGGCTACTGGTACGAGTTAGAAGGAGTAAGACAGAGAGAGACTGGCCTACTGGTTACGAGTTATAAGGAGTAAGACAGAGAGAGACTGGGCTACTGGTTACGAGTTAGAAGGAGTAAGACAGAGAGACTGGGCTACTGGTTACGAGTTAGAAGGAGTAAGACAGAGAGAGACTGGGCTACTGGTTACGAGTTAGAAGGAGTAAGACAGAGAGAGACTGGCCTACTGGTTACGAGTTAGAAGGAGTAAGACAGAGAGAGACTGGGCTACTGGTTACGAGTTAGAAGGAGTAAGACAGAGAGACTGGGCTACTGGTTACGAGTTAGAAGGAGTAAGACAGAGAGAGACTGGCCTACTGGTTACGAGTTAGAAGGAGTAAGACAGAGAGAGACTGGGCTACTGGTTACGAGTTAGAAGGAGTAAGACAGAGAGACTGGGCTACTGGTTACGAGTTAGAAGGAGTAAGACAGAGAGAGACTATGCTACTGGTTACGAGTTAGAAGGAGTAAGACAGAGAGAGACTGGCCTACTGGTTACGAGTTAGAAGGAGACAGAGAGAGACTGGCCTACTGGTTACGAGTTAGAAGCAGACAGAGAGAGACTGGCCTACTGGTTACGAGTTAGAAGGAGACAGAGAGAGACTGGCCTACTGGTTACGAGTTAGAAGGAGACAGAGAGAGACTGGCCTACTGGTTACGAGTTAGAAGGAGACAGAGAGAGACTACTGGTTACGAGTTAGAAGGAGACAGAGAGAGACTACTGGTTACGAGTTAGAAGGAGACAGAGAGAGACTACTGGTTACGAGTTAGAAGGAGACAGAGAGAGACTACTGGTTACGAGTTAGAAGGAGACAGAGAGAGACTACTGGTTACGAGTTAGAAGGAGACAGAGAGAGACTGGCCTACTGGTTACGAGTTAGAAGGAGACAGAGAGAGACTGGCCTACTGGTTACGAGTTAGAAGGAGACAGAGAGAGACTGGCCTACTGGTTACGAGTTAGAAGGAGACAGAGAGAAACTACTGGTTACGAGTTAGAAGGAGACAGAGAGAGACTGGCCTACTGGTTACGAGTTAGAAGGAGACAGAGAGAGACTGGCCTACTGGTTACGAGTTAGAAGGAAACAGAGAGAGACTGGGCTACTGGTTACGAGTTAGAAGGAGACAGAGAGAGACTGGGCTACTGGTTACGAGTTAGAAGGAGACAGAGAGAGACTGGCCTACTGGTTACGAGTTAGAAGGAGACAGAGAGAGACTGGCCTACTGGTTACGAGTTAGAAGGAGACAGAGAGAGACTGGCCTACTGGTTACGAGTTAGAAGGAGACAGAGAGAGTGGCTGGAGGATTTAATCCTGAGACACACTGTAAGCAGTGAACCTGTCAGCCAGCCAAGCAGTTAGACTGACATGTCCTCTATGGTAAAGGGTGTTATTAAGGCTGGGACAGCTACTGTAGCTCTGACCCTGAGACCATAGGTGAGACGGCCTGACACACACACACACACACACTCCCTACCTGGTGACAGTGAAGCCTTTTCCCAGCAGGATCAGCATCAGTAGGAACACCAGGAAACTGACAGAGAACAGTAATTTCCCTGGAGAGAGAGAGAGATGGGAAGAAAATGAGAACTCCACAGAGTGAAAGAAAGATTACTGTAAGTAGGTTATATTATCTGAATATGTAACATCATACCAGAACCTGAAATCAGGTCACTCACTCACTCCAGTACACGCTCACACACACTTGCAACACACACCCAAATAAGGACACACTCATCCTCTCATGTGCACTCTCTTACACTGCATGGGTTGTGTGGGAAAGTTTCTGCTTTACATCCTTTATCAGGGTGTTTCTGGATTACATCCTTTATCAGGGTGTTTCTGCATTACATCGTTTATCAGGGTGTTTCTGCATTACATCGTTTATCAGGGTGTTTCTGCATTACATCCTTTATCAGGGTGTTTCTGCTTTACATCCTTTATCAGGGTGTTTCTGCATTACATCCTTTATCAGGGTGTTTCTGCTTTACATCCTTTATCAGGGTGTTTCTGCATTACATCCTTTATCAGGGTGTTTCTGCATTACATCCTTTATCAGGGTGTTTCTGCATTACATCCTTTATCAGGGTGTTTCTGCATTACATCGTTTATCAGGGTGTTTCTGCATTACATCCTTTATCAGGGTGTTTCTGCTTTACATCCTTTATCAGGGTGTTTCTGCATTACATCCTTTATCAAGGTGTTTCTGCATTACATCCTTTATCAGGGTGTTTCTGCATTACATCCTTTATCAGGGTGTTTCTGCTTTACATCCTTTATCAGGGTGTTTCTGCATTACATCCTTCATCAGGGTGTTTCTGGATTACATTCTTCATCAGGGTGTTTCTGCATTACATCCTTTATCAGGGTGTTTCTGCATTACATCCTTTATCAGGGTGTTTCTGCTTTACATCCTTTATCAGGGTGTTTCTGGATTACATCCTTTATCAGGGTGTTTCTGGATTACATTCTTTATCAGGGTGTTTCTGCATTACATCCTTTATCAGGGTGTTTCTGGATTACATCCTTTATCAGGGTGTTTCTGGATTACATCCTTTATCAGGGTGTTTCTGCATTACATCCTTTATCAGGGTGTTTCGGCATTACATCCTTTATCAGGGTGTTTCTGGATTACATCCTTTATCAGGGTGTTTCTGCATTACATCCTTTATCAGGGTGTTTCTGCTTTACATACTTTATCAGGGTGTTTCTGCATTACATTCTTTATCAGGGTGTTTCGGCATTACATCCTTTATCAAGGTGTTTCTGCATTACATCCTTTATCAGGGTGTTTCTGCATTACATTCTTTATCAGGGTGTTTCGGCATTACATCCTTTATCAGGGTGTTTCTGCATTACATCCTTTATCAGGGTGTTTCTGCTTTACATCCTTTATCAGGGTGTTTTTGCTTTACATCCTTTATCAGGGTGATTCTGCTTTACATCCTTTATCAGGGTGTTTGTGATGATCAGACTCACCCATTATCTTGAGACTGCCGTTGCCCACTCCATCTCTGGCATACAGGCCCCAGTAGATACAGTGGAACAGAAGGCTGACAACTGAGGGGAGGAGGAGGGAGGAGAGGGAGAGACAGAGAGAGGGATATTTCACTGTTCTGCACTGCAGAGCTGCATATAGCAGCAGCAGTCCTACCCTATACAGAGACAGGGAGCTATCTGTATGGTGCTGAAGCAGTGGTTAATATCTATGATAATCAGAAGGAGTCATTACCATGTCTGAGATGCCAACGACTGCAGTGTGTGAGTCAGATGGTGATGCTGCTGCAGCCGGCCGGCCGCCTGTGGGTGTGTGTGTGTGTGTATGAGTGGAGTTGTGGTCCACACTCACCCTCTACACCAGCCGCAGTCATAAACATCTTATATGTCGTATGGAGAAGCTGCCTTCCTTTCAGATTATCTAGGAGAGATAGAGAGCGAGAGACAAATAAAGAGAGATATGAAGAGGAAAGAGACAGATGAAGAGGAGAGAGATGAAGAGGACAGAGAGAGAGACAGATGAAGAGGAGAGAGATGAAGAGGAGAGAGAGAGACAGATGAAGAGGAGAAAGAGATGAGGAGAGAGAGAGAGATGAAGAGGAGAGAGAGACAGATGAAGAGGAGAGAGATGAAGAGGAGAGAGAGACAGATGAAGAGGAGAGAGATGAAGAGGAGAGAGAGAGACAGATGAAGAGGAGAGAGAAATGAGGAGAGAGAGAGACAGATGAAGAGGAGAGAGATGAAGAGGAGAGAGATGAAGAGGAGAGAGAGAGACAGATGAAGAGGAGAGAAATGAAGAGGAGAGAGAGAGACAGATGCAGAGGAGAGAGATGAAGAGGAGAGAGATGAAGAGGAGAGAGAGAGACAGATGAAGAGGAGAGAAATGAAGAGGAGAGAGAGAGACAGATGAAGAGGGGAGAGAGATGAGGAGAGATGAAGAGGAGAGAGATGAAGAGGAGAGAGAGAGACAGATGAAGAGGAGAGAGCGACAGATGAAGAGGAGAGAGAGCGACAGATGAAGAGGAGAGAGAGCGACAGATGAAGAGGAGAGAGAGAGACAGATGAAGATGAGAGAGAGAGAGACAGATGAAGAGGAGAGAGATGAAGAGGAGAGAGAGACAGATGAAGAGGAGAGAGAGCGACAGATGAAGAGGAGAGAGAGAGAGACAGATGAAGATGAGAGAGAGAGAGACAGATGAAAAGAGAGAGAGATGAAGAGGAGAGAGAGAAACAGATGAAAAGAGAGAGAGCGATGGGTTAGAGGGGAAAGATGCAGTGACATAGACACAAAAACAGAGATGGTAATGTAAAAAGAAGGATAGAGAATGAGAGGGAGGGGAGTGGTGTATTAGGCATTAGTATGTGCAGCAGGAGTCTGTGTGTTTGTAGACACATGGGCTGTATTATCTGAGAAGATACTCTCCATATTGTAACTCTGTCACATCTGCCTTCCCTTCATCTGCCCCACTTTACTTTCCCCGGCTACATGTTCAGCCCTAATGACAAGTTCCTCCACCAGAGAGGGGCCACTCTTCCCTCATTCCAGAAAGGCATGCCCCCATGACTCCAAAATGACAAGCTCTATTCCTCCACTCTTTGTCTTAATTCCAGAAAGGACTAGCACTAATTCTGACGTTTGGTGCATTGGTGCATTAATGCCAATAAGACATTTGTGTGAAGATGGGAGTTAAGAGCCGAGATCTCAGGTTAGGATTGGCTGCTAAGTGCTTTTCTGGTGTGAGGAAGACGAGATCTGATGTTGTTCCTCAGGCACTTACAGGCAAAATAACATGAGAGGATGAAGACCAGGGAGAAGATAACCAGGAACGTGATGTCAGTTTCCAGGATCCCTGAGAATAGAGGCATGGGGTCAGTGAGAGGTAGATAGAGAGAGAGAGAGAGAGAGAGAGGTAGAAAGAGAGAGGTAAAGAGGTAGAGAGAGAGAGAGAGACAGAGAGAGAGAGAGAGAGAGAGAGAGAGAGATAGATAAAGAGGTAAAGAGAGAGAGATAGAGAGAGAGACAGAGAGAGAGATAAGGAGAGAGAGAGATAAAGAGAGAGAGAGAAAAGGAGAGAGAGAGAGAGGTAAAAGAGAGAGGTAGAGGGAGAAAGAGAGGGAGAAATGGAGGATGAAATCAAAAGCACGAGAGAGGGCAGATAGAGGGTGTGAGATGGTGATGAGAACGAGGGGGAGGGAGGGGAAAAGAGAGAGTGACAGAGAGAGACAGAAAGAGAGAGGTCATTAGAACATCAGAATAAGAGAGATATTAATATTGTCCTTTTCTAAACTGCGTTTCCTTTTTACCCAATCCACTCATGTTAATCCATCATCATTAATTCATTCATCCATTCCTTCGTTGTAATAATTTGTTCATTTTAATATGCTTTATTGGCCGTGTTAAATAGTGTTGGACGAGCCATTAACGTTCATTCTGTAATCTGTGTCGTTCTCACCAAACTCGTCTGCAGAGAAATGTTGTGTCCAGAAAGACTGGCCATTGGTCAGCTTCATCTCATACTCCAGCTGCAAACCTTCCCCCTGAGAGACAGAGACAGAGACAGAGACGGAGACGGAGAGGGAGAGGGAGAGAGCGGGGAGTTAGATGGAGCGACAGTGAGTGCACAAAGAGCTCATTTCACAGAGAAGAGTTCAAAGCCTCTAGAGTTTGTGTTGTTGTACTGTAAGTGAGAGAAAAAAACCTTTGATTTCATCTGCCAGCCAAGACTCGATCTCAGAACCTCCATCAGAGGAGTGAGGAGCATGAACCGTGCACTGTCACAAAATCAATACTAGCCAGGCAGGACTGGGAGAGAGGGAGAGAGAATTTGAGAGACAGAGAGTAGTGAGAGGAGACATGCAGGGCTGGGAGAGAGACGGAGAGCAGTGAGGAGACAGGCAGGACTGGGAGAGAAAGAGAGAGACATTGAGAGACAGCAGTGAGAGGAGACAGGCAGGACTGGGTTGGAGGGAGAGAGAGAGAGGAGACAGGCAGGACTGGGTTGGAGGGAGAGAGAGAGAGGAGACAGGCAGGACTGGGTTGGAGGGAGAGAGAGAGAGAGAGGAGACAGGCAGGACTGGGATGGAGGGAGAGAGAGAGAGGAGACAGGCAGGACTGGGTTGGAGAGAGAGAGAGGAGACAGGCAGGACTGGGTTGGAGGGAGAGAGGAGACAGGCAGGACTGGGTTGGAGGGAGAGAGAGGAGACAGGCAGGACTGGGTTGGAGGGAGAGAGAGGAGACAGGCAGGACTGGGTTGGAGGGAGAGAGAGGAGACAGGCAGGACTGGGTTGGAGGAGACAGCAGTGAGAGGAGACAGGCAGGACTGGGTTGGAGGGAGAGAGAGGAGACAGGCAGGACTGGGTTGGAGGGAGAGAGAGGAACATTGAGAGACAGCAGTGAGAGGAGACAGGCAGGACTGGGTTGGAGGGAGAGAGAGGAGACAGGCAGAACTGGGTTGAGGGAGAGAGAGGAGACAGGCAGGACTGTGTTGGAGGGAGAGAGAGGAGACAGGCAGGACTGTGTTGGAGGGAGAGAGAGGAGACAGGCAGGACTGTGTTGGAGGGAGAGAGAGGAGACAGGCAGGACTGTGTTGGAGGGAGAGAGAGGAGACAGGCAGGACTGTGTTGGAGGGAGAGAGAGGAGACAGGCAGGACTGTGTTGGAGGGAGAGAGAGGAGACAGGCAGGACTGGGTTGGAGGGAGAGAGAGGAGACAGGCAGGACTGGGTTGGAGGGAGAGAGAGGAGACAGGCAGGACTGGGTTGGAGGGAGAGAGAAACATTGAGAGACAGCAGTGAGAGGAGATGAAGTGACGCAGAGAAAGAAGGCCACGGTAAAAGAGAGATTCAAAGAGTGAGTGAAAAAGAAAGAGTAAGAATGAGAGAAAGAGGTGAAGAGAAAGACAGAGAGAGTAAGAACTGAGAGAGGGTGGAAGGCGTGTATTATATTGGCAGTGTGCAGGCGAGGTAAGGCTGGGCGAGACGGGGAGAGTCCCTAGGGCCATGTGGGCCGGAGACAGAGCTTTAACTTCAGTCCTACACCATTAGGCATCATGTCCGTCAACAGCCCTCCACTTGCTGCCGTGACAACACAACACACTCTCCAGGAAACATCCACTTCAATCCTGTCTGTCCCTCTTCACAAACACTCACTCTCTACTAACACCACAACACTGCCAGTCAGTGTTAGGATACACTGGCCCTGCCACAACACACAGGCGCACACACACACACACACACAGGCGCACACACACACACATACACACACACACACACACACACACACACACACACACACACGCACACGCACACGCACACACACACACACAGGCACACACACACACACACACACTTGTGCATCCATATGCACACACAAAAGCACACATTCAGAGAAGATCTACACTGAGCATACCAAACACCTTCCTAATATTGAGTTGCCCCCCCCCAATTCATCAGGGCATGCAAGGTGTCGAAAGCTTTCCACAGGGATGCTGGCCCATGCTGACTCCAATGCTTCCCACACTTGTGTCAAGTTGGCTGGATGTCCTTTGGGTGGTGAACCATTCTTGATACACACAGGAAACTGTTGAGCGTGAAAAACCCAGCACAATCATTTTTTGTTTTGCCCATTCACCTTCTGAATGGCGCACAATCCATGTCTCAATTGTGTCAAGGCTTAAAAATCCTTTAACCCGTCTCATCCTCTTCATCTACACTGATTGAAATGGATTTAACAAGTGACATCAATAAGGGATTAACCTGGTCACTCTGACATGGAAGGAGCAGGAGTTCTTAATGTTTTGTATGTCAATCTGTGAGTGTATATGATATGTGTGTGTGGGGAGGGGGTGCAGTGTGTGTCAGAGTAACAATGTCTGTGTGCGCTAGCCATCAGTGAGAAGTGAAAG
The DNA here is from genome assembly GCF_045791955.1 of Oncorhynchus clarkii lewisi. NCBI lineage: Eukaryota > Metazoa > Chordata > Actinopteri > Salmoniformes > Salmonidae > Oncorhynchus > Oncorhynchus clarkii. Next base: position 17,942,225 of record NC_092149.1, on the reverse strand, counting down.
GTCAGTGCTCACCCCACACTTGCTGAGAGCGATGTACCACCATCTCTCCCTCACCGAGCGGAAACTACGACCTCCCACACAACTCAGCACCTCCTCATCTCCCTCTCCTTCCACCTTAGAGACAGAAACAGAGAGAGACAGAGTTAATATTTCAAAAACACATTGAATCAACACATCCTAACACATTTCCAAAGAGGGAGTTACACACAGACCCCTCTGTCTCACATACACACACTCCTCACACCTCAAAATAGCTATTTTAGTTAGAACTAAAAACAACCACAGTCCCATAGGAAAACATACAAGACAAGCCCACATTTACAGTGCCTTCAGAAAGTATTCATACCTCTTGACTTATTCCACATTTTGTTGTGTTACAGCCTGAATTAAAAATGGTTTAAATATTTTTTTCCCTCACCCATCTACACAATACCTCATACGGACAAAGTGAAAAGATGTTTAGACATTTTTGCAAGTTTATTGACAATTAAATACAGAAATATCTCAATTACATGCGTTTTCACACCCGAGTCAATACTTTGTAGAAGCACCTTTCGCTGCAATTACCGCCTTGAGTCGTCTTGGTATGTCTGTTTCAGCTTTGAGACGTCTTGGGTATGTCTGTTTCAGCTTTGAGTCATCTTGGGTATGTCTGTTTCAGCTTTGAGTCGTCTTGGGTATGTCTGTTTCAGCTTTGCACATATGGATTTGGTGATTTTCTCCAATTCTTCCTTGCAGATTTTCTAAAGCTCTGTTAGATGGGTAGTGGCGGGGAGCAGCAATCTTCAAGTCTTTCCACTTCAAGTTCAAGTCTTTCCACATCTTCAAGTCTTTCCACATCTTCAAGTCTTTCCACATCTTCAAGTCTTTCCACAGGGACTCAAGTCTTGGCTGGGCCACTCAAGGACTTTCATATTCTTGTTCTGAAGCCATTCCAGAGTTACTTTGGCTGTATGTTTGGGGTCATTGTCCTATTGGAACGTAAATCTTCGCCCCATTTTGAAGGTTGTTTGCACTCTGAAGCAGGTTCTCACCAAGAATTTGCTTGTATTTAGCTCCATTCGTTGTTACCTCTATTCTTACCAGTCACCGAGTCCTTCCCGCTGAAAAGCATCCCCATGGCATGAGTCTGACACCACCATGCTTCACAGTAGGGATGGTGTTAGACGGGTGAGGAGCTGTGCCTGGTTTTCTCCAGACATAGCACTTTGCATTCAGGCCAAGAGTTAAATTGATATTTTGCCTTATGATCTCAGTCATTCATGTGCCTTTTTGTAAACTAAAGGCGTGTTGTCATGTGCCTTTTTCTCAGGAGTAGCTTCCGTCTGGCCACCCCCTCTAAACCCAGATTGGTGAAGTGCTGTAGAACCTTCAAACTCAACTCTGGACCTCAAAGCCAATTCCACTGCAGTTTTTCCTTGTTGCCCTTTAATCAGGGACTGATTTGGGTTAATTAATTATCAGGTAGAACAGTAAACCAGCAGGCTCCGGACCTCGTAGGGAAAGAGTTGAAATATCCGTGCTGTAGAGACAGTTGTCCTTCTGGCAGGTTCTCCCATCTCAGCCAAGGAACTCTGTAGTTCTGTCAGAGTGGTCAATGGGTTCTTGGTCACCTCCCTGACCAAGGTCCTTCTTGCCCAGTTGCTCAGTTTGGTTGGACAGCCTGCTCTAGGCAGAGTCTGGGTAGATCCATATTTTTCCCATTTCCCAATGATTGGAGACCACTGTGCTCTTGGAACCTTTCAACACTATAAATTGTTTTACACCCTTCCCCAGATATATGCCTCATCACAATTCTCCCTCAGAGCTCTACGGAGAGTTCCCTGGACTTCATGGTCTGGTTTCTGCTCTGACATGCACTATCAACTGTGGGACCTTATATATACACCGGTGTGTTTTTATTGGCCACAGGTGGAATCCAATCAAGTTGTAGCGACATCTCACGTACGACCAAAGGAAATTGAATGCACCTGAACTCAGCTTGGAGTGTCATAGCAAAGGGTATTGATATTTCTGATATTTTATTTTCAATAAATTAACAAAACATCTCTAAAACATGGTTTCACTTTGTCATTATGTGGTATGTGTGTATTTTTATATTTAATCTATTTAATTTTGAATTCAGACTGTAACACAACAGAAATGTGGAATACGTCAATGGGTATGAATACTTTCTGAAGGCACTATATAAGACAGAGAGCTGTAGAGGTTGTCCATGTTCTTACCACACAGCCAGACCAGGTGTAGCGTGTGGTCAAGTTGATAACCTGGTTATTCTCTGGTCTCAACACCGCCTCCTTCTGGTAGCAGTCCTGCGGTCAAGAAATACGGTCAAGAATAATAAAGAAACGGTGTCATACACACATCACATTATGCACACAGGTACTGGACGAACTAACCATAGAAATAGAATGAATAGAAAGGGAATCTCCATTCATGTCAATGATGGCATAATCACTGGCAGCCATTTTGAGTCCACCCATAGTCCCAGTTGGTATTAGATAGAACGTCGCAAGTAGAAAAGGACTCCTGTGGGTCTTGCAGGTTGCGCGGTATTCCGGCAGGAATCAAAGTGATGTTCTAGAGTCTAGTTTGGTACAGGATGCGACAGTCCACAAGAACGGGCAGTACAGGAATAGTTTTAAACAGATTGTTTTTGGGGGGAAGGGTTAGTCTCACTCTCACGCCTTGCTCCAGTTGTAGCCAGTCACTACTTTGCCTCAGTTGCCAACGTATGTCAGTGAAAGATGAAGCCTTCAAGAGAGGAATTGTAACATCTCGTTGCAGCCAAGGATCCATCCCTAACAGTAGAGCCATTTAAAGGAAAGAGCAATGTTTTAGCAAAATTTGATATATGCACTACCGTTCAAAAGTTTGGGGTCACTTAGAAATGTCCTTTTTTTCCATGAATACATACATGAAAATAGTTGCAAAGTGAATAGGAAATATTGTCAAGACGTTGACAAGGTTATAAATAATGATTTTAAATTGAAATAATAATTGTCCTTCAAACTTTGCTTCCGTCAAAGAATCTTCCATTTGCAGCAATTACAGCCTTGCAGACCTTTGGCATTCTAGTTGTCAATTTGTTGAGGTAATCTGAAAATATTTCACCCCATGCTTTCTGAAGCACCTCCCACAAGTTGGTTTGGCTTGATGGACACTTCTTACGTACCATGCGGTCAAGCTGCTCCCACAAAAGCTCAATAGGGTTGAGATCCGGTGACTATAATGAAGTGGCCAGCACAGACAGAATACCAGTTGACTGGTTCTTCCCTAATTAGTTCTTGCATAGTTTGGAGCTGTGTTTTGGGTCATTGTCCTGGAAATTGGCTCCAATTAAGCATCGTCCACAGGGTATGGCATGGCGTTGCAAAATGGAGGGATAGCCTTCCTTCTTCAAGATCCCTTTTACCCTGTACAACTCTCCCACTTTACCACCACCAAAGTACCCCCAGACCATCACATTGCCTCCACCATGCTTGACAGATGGCGTCAAGCACTCCTCCAGCATCTTTTCATTTTTTCTGCATCTCACGTATGTTCTTCTTTGTGATCCGAACACCTCAATCTTAGATTCGTCTGTCCTTAACACTTTTTTTTTCCAATCTTCCTCTGTCCAGTGTGTGTTCTTTTGCCCATCTTAATCTTTTATTTTTATTGGCCAGTCTGAGATATGTTTTTTCTTTGCAACTTTGCCTAGAAGGCCAGCATCCCAAAATCGCCTTTTCACTGTTGACCTTGAGACTGGTGTTTTGCGGGTACTATTTAATGAAGCTGCCAGTTGAGGTCTTGTGAGGCATCTGTTTCTCAAACTAGACACTCTAATGTACTTGTCCTCTTGCTCAGTTGTGCACCGGGGCCTCCCACTCCTCTTTCTATTCTGGTTAGAGCAAGTTTGCTCTGTTCTGTGAAGGGATTAGTACACAGCGTTGTACGAGATCTTCAGTTTCTTGGCAATTTCTTGCATGAAATAGCCTTCATTTCTCAGAATAAGAATAGATTGACGAGTTTCAGAAGAAAGTTATTTGTTTCTGGACATTTTGAGCCTGTAATCGAACCCACAAATGCTGATGCTCCAGATACTCAACGAGTCTAAAGAAGGCCAGTTTTATTGCTTCTTTAATCAGAACCACAGTTTTCAGCTGTGCTAACATAATTGCAAAAGGGTTTTCTAATGATCAATTAGCCTTTTAAAATTATAAACTTGGATTAGCTAACACAACGTGCCATTGGAACACAGGAGTGATGGTTACTGATAATGGGCCTCTGTACGCCTATGTAGATACTACATAGAAAATCTGCTGTTTCCAGCTACAATAGTCATTTACAACATTAACAATGTCTACACTGTATTTCTGATCAATTTGATGTTATTTTAACAGACAAAAAAGTGCTTTTCTTTCAAAAACAAGGACATTTTTAAGTGACCCCAAACTTTTGAACGCTAGTGTAAATTGAACCAAAATATAAACGCAACATTTAAAGTGTTGGTCCCACGTTTCATGAGCTGAAATATAAGATCCCCGAAATGTTCCATACGTACAAAAAGCTTATTTCTCAAATTTTATGCACAGATTTGTTTACATCCCTGTTAGTGAGCCTTTCACCTTTGCCAAGATAATCGATCCACCTGACATGTGTGGCATATCAATAAGCTGACTAAACTGCATGATAATTACACAGCTGCGCCTTGTGCTGGGGACAATAGAAGGCCACAACACAATGCCAGAGATGTCTCAAGTTGAGGGAGTGTGCAATTGGCAGGCTGAGTGCAGTAATGTCCACCAGAGCTTTTGCCAGAGAATTTGTTAATTTCGCTACCATAAGCCGCCTCCAATGTTGTTTTAGAGAATTTGGCAGTACGTCCAACCGGCCTCACAACCGCAGACCATGTGTAACCACACCAGTCCAGGACCTCCACATCCAACTGCGGGATGGCCTGCGGGATCGTCTGAGACCAGCCACCCAGACTGCTGATGGAAACTGAAGTGTATTTCTGTCTGTAATAAAGCCCTTTTGTGGGGAAAAACTAATTATGTTTGACTGGGCCTGGCTCCCCAGTGAGTGGGCCTGGCTTCCAAGTGGGTGTGTCTATGCCCTCCCAGGTCCACCTGAAGCCACAGGACTCTTTTCGAAGGCTCTATTTCTCTAAGTGTGAGCATTGCGAACCATAGGTTGGGATTTTACATGTGCATTGAACAACACAGCAGCTTTTCGCAATGTTTTGTTATTTCTGTATAACAAACAAAAGTAGACCATGAAGTTGGCTCTTTTACAATGGTGGTTATTGGGAAAGAATGTTTGTTTCCCCCAATTTGTGGGTGTGGTCGAGGGGAATCCCTTCATATGATGTGAATATCTGAATATCAACTGGCTATGCCAGGAAGTAAAAGCATGATGTGTACCCTTCAAAATGTGCTTTGATTTGTTGAGTAAACTCAACTGATATTACAAAAAAAAAAGAAATTGGCTGTTTTCGCTGCATAACATGTAGAAGTTGTCCCTTTTAAGGTTTAGAAGACTGCTAAATGCTAACTCCCATTTGTATAAGCTGGTTAGCATACAGATATCAGTGGTGGTAGTCAGTCATTTTTAACTGTAATGCAGTTGATTGGTAACAATGACATAAACATGCATTGGGTTTGACATCCATACAAACATTATATTCAGATTTTTACCTCAACATAGTGTGAAATACACATGTAAACAATAGCCTAAATGTAGGATCATTTTGCTGGGGAGCAATGAGGAGACTCAGGATCTTTTGCTTAGGCCCTTACCCCACGCGTTTCATGACAATTCCATTGTTTTGGTCGAGTTTGATTGACCTCTTTACTGCATCCATCAGTTGATAGAACATTCCAAAATACCATGGAAATTATTGCATCACAATACCAGGCAGTGATTGTCACGTTCTGACCGTAGTTCCTTTTTTATGTTTCTATTTTTGGTTTGGTCAGGGCGTGAGTTGGGGTGGGCATTCTATGTTTTTGTTCTATGTTTTGTATTTCTGTGTTTGGCCTGGTATGGTTCCCAATCAGAGGCAGCTGTCTATCGTTGTCTCTGATTGAGAACCATACTTAGGTAGCCTGTTCCCACCTGTGTTTGTGGGAAGTTGTTTCCTGTTTTGTCACCTGATAGGACTGTTTCGTTTTTCACCTTTGTTATTTTGTGTTCAGATTAATAAAGTTAACATGGACACGTACCACTCTGCATTTTGGTCCGATCCTTCATATTCCTCATCAGACGAGGACGAGAATCGTTACAGAACTACCCTCCAAAAACGGACCAAGCAGCGTGGTAAGGAGGAGCAGCGCGATCTGGAGAAATGGACATGGGAGGAGATATTGGACGGCAAGGGACCCTGGGCACAGGCTGGGGAATATCGCCGCCCCAAAAAGGACCTGGAGGCAACAGGCACGAGAGGCAGCCCCCAAAAAAATTTGCCGGAGTCAGGCGATAGACCTGAGCCAACTTACCGGAAGAAGCGTAGTACTGGTCAGGCACAGTGTTATGCGGTCAAGCGCACGGTGTCGCCAGTACGCACTCATAGCCCGGTGCGCTATAGGCCAGGCCTCCGCAAGTGCCATGCGAGAGTGGGCATCCAGCCAGGGCGTATTGTGCCGGCTCAGCGTGTTTGGTCTCCGGTACGCCGGGTATCCTGCGCCGGCTCTGCATGCTGTGTCTTCGGGGTGCTGGGAGGTTGCAGTGCGCCCTGTGCCTGCGCTCTGCCCGTGCCGGGCGAATGTGGGCATTGAGCCTAAGGGAGAGGTGCGAGTGGTATGCACCAGATCTCCAGTGCTCACCCACAGCCCGGTTCAACCTGTGCCTGCAATCTGGAGGGTCCGGGCTAAAGTGGTCATCCAGCCTGGAGGGGTGGTGCCAAGGCTGCGCACCACAGCTCCAGTGCTCCCCCACAGCCCGGTCCATCCGGTGCCTCCTCCATGCACTAGGCCTCCTGTAGGTCTCCCCAGCCTAGTGGGTCATGTGGCAGCTCCACGCACCAGGCTGTCTCTCCATCTCCTCCCTCCAGGTTCTCTCTCCAGTCCGGAGCCGCCAGAGCCGCCCACCAGTCCGGAGCCACCAGAGCCTCCGGCAGGCCGGAGCCTCCCGCCTGTCCGGCGCCGCCAGAGCCTCCCGCCTGTCCGGCGCCGCCAGAGCCTCCCGCCTGTCCGGCGCCGCCAGAGTCTCCTGTTTCGTTTTTTCACCTTTGTTATTTTGTGTTCAGATTAATAAAGTTAACATCCAAGCCCATTCTATTCATTATATTTCTATGGAACTAGCTCCATATAAAGAAACATAAATGCCTGCACACACAATGTCGCCCAGATCACAGAAGGAGCATGGACAGGTAAAACAGAGCAGATGGAAACACACACACATACATATACACACACACACGCCAAGTGTGACACAGAGTAGTGGTTTCTCACCTTGTCCGGCTTCTTGTACACAGCTGGCCACTGAGAGCTGTCATCAAAGTAGAGCAATATATTCTGACAGCATCGCGACTAGAGAGGAGAGAATGAGAGAATGGAGGAGGGAAGGAATGGGAAAAGGGGGCCTAAGATTAATACCAGACTGCCTCAAAGTCTGTAGACCACTAACAGCAACCGGAGGAACACAGAAAGGAGGACAGAAATAACAAAAGAGGAGAGGATAGAGAGGAGGAGAGAGGACAGGGTAAATGTATGGAGAATATAACAGGAACAGACAAGGGTCGATACAATTACCAAAGACAGAAAGAGTGAGGAGCGAGAGGGAGAGAAAATTAATCAGTGAGGAGAGAGACAAGAGAGAAATGGACATAGAGGAAAGATGATGAAGGTAAGAAAATAATAGGGTACAGGGGGACAATTTGAGAGAGAGAGAGAGAGGGAGAGAGAGAGAGAGAAACTCACTAAGAGGGAGAGATTCAACAATACTGATGAAACAAAATAAGAAAAGAGAATGATAGATAGATAGGAGATCAGTTGACCTATAACCTCACCTTTTGGTAGCGGAACCGGAAGTCCAGACGTCCAAAATCAGTGAGAAAACAGAAGCGAGTGAGGAACAACCAGTCCTGTTTGGAGTGGGGAACCAGAGCCGGGGCGAGGAGGAGGAGGAAGACAGGGGCATAGGGTAGAGAATGGGGAGAGGAGAGGGGGAGATGAAGGTGAGATGGGGAAGAGAGCAGGAAAACCTGGCTGTAATACTCAACCAGCATCATGTCAAGATATAGTGCTGATGGTATACAGTGCTCCACTGTTCTTCCATAAGGCATTGCAGCAGGGTATCAGTCAATGGGCTGTCCTGCAGATGTAGGCTGACAGACACATGCACAGGCTGTATAGAATTGATCATTTTAAACAACACAGAAAAAGTTGAACTTACAGCTGTACTATATCTCATAGATAGCGAGCAAATCCGTAGCCATATGTCAGAGAGTAAGCCATCTGTAGTTAACAGTTAACACACTCAGCCATACAGTACCAGTCAAAAGTTTGGAAACAACTACTCATTCAAGGGTTTTTCTTTATTTTTTACAATGTTCTACATTGTGGAATAATAGTGAAGACATCAAAACTATGACAAAAACACATATCATGTAGTAATCAAGAAAGTGTTAAACAAATCAAAATATATTTTATATATGTTTTATTGTTTAAAGTAGCCACCCTTTGCCTTGATGACAGCTTTGCACACTCTTGGCATTCTCTCAACCAGCTTCATGAAGAATGCTTTTCCCAACAGTCTTGAAGGAGTTCCTACATATGCGGAGCACTTGTTGGCTGCTTTTCCTTCACTCTGCGGTGCAACTCATCCTAAACCATCTCAATTGGGTTGAGGTCGGTTGATTGTGGAGGCCAGGTCATCTGATGCAGCACTCCATCACTCTCCTGCTTGGTCAATTAGCCCTTACACAGCCTGGAGGTGTGTTGGGTCATTGTCCTGTTGAAAAACAAATGAAAGTCCCACTAAGGGCAAACCAGATGGGATGGTGTATCACTGCAGAATCCTGTGGTAGCTATGCTGGTTAAGTGTGACTTGAATTCTAAATAAATCACTGACAGTGTCACCAACAAAACACACCCACATCTCCTCCTCCATGCTTCACGGTGGGAGCCACACATGCAGAGATCATCTGTTCACCTACTCTGTGTCTCATAAAGTCACGGCGGTTGGAACCAAAAATCTCAAATTTGAACTCATCAGACCAAAGGACAGATTTCCACCAGTCTGATGTCCATTGCTCGTGTTTCTTGGCCCAAGTAAGTCTCGTCTTCTTATTGGTGTCCTTAAGTTGTGGTTTCTTTGCAGCAATTCGACCATGAAGGCCTGATTCACACAGCCTCCTCTGAACAGTTGATGTTCAGATGTGTCTGTTACTTGAACTCTGTGAAGCAGTTATTTGGGATGCAATATGAGGTGCAGTTAACTCTAATTAACTTATCCTCTACAGTAAAGGCAACTCTGGGTCTTCCATTCCGGTAGGGGTCCTCATGAGAGCCAGTTTCATCATAGCCTTGATAGCTTTTGCGACTGCACTTGAAGAAACTTCTTTAAATTGACTGACCTTCATGTCTTAAAAGTAATGATGAACTATCGTTTCTCTTCGCTTATTTGAGTTGTTCTTTCCATTATACTGACTTGGTCTTTTACCAAATAGGGCTATCTTCTGTATACCATCCCTACCTTGTCACAGCACAACTGATTGTCTCAAAAGCATTAAGAAGGAAAGAAAATCCACAAATTAACTTTTAACAAGGCACACATGTTATTTGAAATGCATTCCAGGTGACTACCTCATGAAGCTGGTTGAGAGAATGTCAAAAATGTGCAAAGCTGTCATCAAGGCCAAGGGTGGCTACTTTGAAGAATCTCAAATATAAAATATATTTTGTGTTTTTTCATAGTTCTGATGTCTTCACTATTATTATACAATGTAGAAAATAGTAAAAATAAAGAAAAACCCTTGAATGGTACTGTATATCAAGAGGCCTAACTTCCAGACCTGCAGCACTACATACTGCACTTCAATGTATTTTATTGTCCTAGATTGTATTGTCCTAGGCTAAAGGTGTGTCCATGACTACAGAGCAGTCAGAAAGGAGGAGAGGTGGTGGGACTGGGGGCTGTGCCTGGGGTATATCATATGACTGCCCAAGGACTGTGAAAGACCCCCTTGTTAGGCTCAGACACACACACCAAACCTCCATTTCCCCCATTATTGTCATAGCAACTGCCACATGCTGCCCGAGTTTGCAGCTGCCATAGAAACCATGAAAGTCACCGCACTCTCTCAGAAATACACACTCCTTTCTACTTCCTTCTCTCTTTCGCATGCACGCCCGCACACAAACGCACACACACACAGACACACACACACACACAACCCTGTAAATTAATCTGTGTTGCCAAGACATATTAATCTAATTTTAAACCCTCCAGGCCAAACAGGTTAACGTCTTTCCATTTGTATTGACCATCTCTCTCGCTCTAGGTGTCTTTCTGTCCTTCTGCATCTACGACCTCTTCTCTATCTGGCTGTCTTTCTGTATCTACGACCTCTTCTCTATCTGGCTGTCTTTCTGTATCTACGACCTCTTCTCTATCTGGCTGTCCTTCTGTATCTACAACCTCTTCTCTATCTGGCTGTCTTTCTGTCCTTCTGTATCTACGACCTCTTCTCTATCTGGCTGTCTTTCTGTCCTTCTGTATCTACAACCTCTTCTCTATCTGGCTGTCTTTCTGTCCTTCTGTATCTACAACCTCTTCTCTATCTGGCTGCCTTTCTGTCCTTCTGTATCTACGACCTCTTCTCTATCTGGCTGTCTTTCTGTCCTTCTGTATCTAAGACCTCTTCTCTATCTGGCTGTCTTTCTGTCCTTCTGTATCTACGACCTCTTCTTTATCTGTATTAACCTGTTCTGTCTACCCTACCTGTTCTGTCTACACTACCTGTATAACCTGTTCTGTCTACCCTACCTGTATTAACCTGTTCTGTCTGCCCTACCTGTTCTGTCTACCCTACCTGCTCTGTCCACCCTACCTGTATTAACCTGTTCTGTCTACCCTACCTACTCTGTCTACCCTACCTACTCTGTCTACCCTACCTGTATTAACCTGTTCTGTCTACCCTACATGCTCTGTCTACCCTACCTGTATTAACATGTTCTGTCTACCCTACATGCTCTGTCTACCCTACCTGTATTAACCTGTTCTGTCTACCCTACCTGTATTAACCTGTTCTGTCTACCCTACCTGTATTAACCTGTTCTGTCTACCCTACCTGTATTAACCTGTTCTGTCTACCCTACCTGTATTAAAACCTGTTCTGTCTACCCTACCTGCAGTCACATGCTCTGTCTACCCTACCTGTATTAACATGTTCTGTCTACCCTACCCGTAGTAACCTGTTCTGTCTACCCTACTTGTATTAACCTGTTCTGTCTACCCTACCTGTATTAACCTGTTCTGTCTACCCTACCCGTATTAACCTGTTCTGTCTACCCTACCTACTCTGTCTACCCTACCTGTATTAACCTGTTCTGTCTACCCTACCTACTCTGTCTACCCTACCTGCAGTCAACTGTTCCGTCTACCCTACCTGCTCTGTCTACCCTACCTGCAGTCACCTGCTCTGTCTACCCTACCTGCTCTGTCTACCTCACCTGCAGTCATGTGTGTTGTCTACCCTACCTGCTCTGTCTACCCTACCTGCTCTGTCTACCTACCTACAGTCACCTGCTCTGTCTACCCTACCTGCTGTGTCTACCCTACCTGCTCTGTCTACCCTACCTGCAGTCACCTGCTCTGTCCACCCTACCTGCTCTGTCTACCCTACCTGCTCTGTCTACCCTCCCTGCTCTGTGTACCCTACCTGCAGTCACCTGCTTTTTCTACCCTACCTGCTCTGTGTAACCTACCTGCGCTGTCTACCCTACCTGCAGTGAACTGCTCTGTCTACCCTACATGCTCTGTCTACCCTACCTGCAGTCATCTGCTCTGTCTACCCTACATGCTCTGTCTAACCTACCTGCAGTCACCTGCTCTGTCTACCCTACCTTCTCTGTCTACCCTACCTGCAGTCACCTGCTCTGTCTACCCTACCTGCTCTGTCTACCCTACCTGCAGTCACCTGCTCTGTCTACCCTACCCGCAGTCACCTGCTCTGTCTACCCTACCTGCAGTCACCTGCTCCGTCTACCCTACCTGCTCTGTCTACCCTACCTGCAGTCACCTGCTCTGTCTACCCTACCTGCAGTCACCTGCTCCGTCTACCCTACCTGCTCTGTCTACCCTACCTGCAGTCACCTGCTCTGTCTACCCTACCTGCTCTGTCTACCCTACCTGCAGTCACCTGCTCTGTCTACCCTACCCTCTCTGTCTACCCTACCCTCTCTGTCTACCCTACCTGCAGTCACCTGCTCTTTCTACCCTATCTGCTCTGTCTACCCTACCTGGAGTCACCTGCTCTGTCTACCCTACCTGCTCTGTCTACCCTACCTGCTCTGTCTACCCTATCTGCAGTCACCTGCTCTGTCTACCCTACCTGCAGTCACCTGCTCTGTCTACCCTACCTGCAGTCACCTGCTCTGTCTACCCTATCTGCTCTGTCTACCCTACCTGCAGTCACCTGCTCTTGCTACCCTACCTGCAGTCACCTGCTCTTTCTACCCTACCTGCATAACCTACCTGCTCTGTCTACCCTACCTGCCAGTCACCTGCTCTGTCTACCCTACCCTCTCTGTCTACCCTACCTGCAGTCACCTGCTCTTTCTACCCTATCTGCTCTGTCTACCCTACCTGCAGTCACCTGCTCTGTCTACCCTACCTGCTCTGTCTACCCTACCTGCAGTCACCTGCTCTGTCTACCCTACCTGCTCTGTCTACCCTACCTGCAGTCACCTGCTCTGTCTACCCTACCTGCTCTGTCTACCCTACCTGCAGTCACCTGCTCTGTCTACCCTACCTCCTCTGTCTACCCTACCTGCAGTCACCTGTGCTGTCTAGACAGCCTCATTAATTACTGTTGTCACGTTGCTTAACTAAAAAACAATGCTAATAGCAGGATACCCTCAGATTCAAAGTCCAACACACGGTGTAAAAAAAATGCTCACCTGCTCTGTCTACCCTACTTGCTCTGTCTACCCTACATGCTCTGTCTACCCTACATGCTCTGTCTACCCTACATGCTCTGTCTACCCTATCTGCTCTGTCTACCCTACCTGCAGTCACCTGCTCTTTCTACCCTACCTGCAGTCACCTGTTCTTTCTACCCTACCTGCATAACCTACCTGCTCTGTCTACCCTACCTGCAGTCACCTGCTCTTTCTACCCTACCTGCAGTCACCTGCTCTGTCTACCCTACCTGCTCTGTATAACCGACCTGCTCTGTCTACCCTACATGCAGTCACCTGCTCTGTCTACCCTACCTGCAGTCACCTGCTCTGTCTACCCTACCTGCTCTGTCTACCCTATCTGCAGTCACCTGCTCTGTCTAGCCTACTTGCAGTCACCTGCTCTGTCTAGCCTACCTGCAGTCACCTGCTCTGTCTACCCTACCTGCTCTGTCTACCCTACATGCTCTGTCTACCCTACATGCTCTGTCTACCCTACCTGCAGTCACCTGCTCTTTCTACCCTACCTGCAGTCACCTGCTCTTTCTACCCTACCTGCTCTGCATAACCTACCTGCTCTGTCTACCCTACCTGCAGTCACCTGCTCTGTCTACCCCACCTAAATCAAATCAAATCAAATTTTATTTGTCACATACACATGGTTAGCAGATGTTAATGCGAGTGTAGCGAAATGCTTGTGCTTCTAGTTCCGACAATGCAGTAATAACAAGTAATCTAACTAACAATTCCAAAACTACTGTCTTGTACACAGTGTAAGGGGATAAAGAATATGTACATAAGGATATATGAATGAGTGATGGTACAGAGCAGCATAGGCAAGATACAGTAGATGGTATCGGGTACAGTATGTACAAATGAGATGAGTATGTAAACAAAGTGGCATAGTATAGTATAAAGTGGCTAGTGATACATGTATTACATAAGGATACCGTCGATGATATAGAGTACAGTATATACGTATGCGTATGAGATGAATAATGTAGGGTAAGTAACATTTATATAAGGTAGCATTGTTTAAAGTGGCTAGTGATATATTTACATCATTTCCCATCAATTCCCATTATTAAAGTGGCTGGAGTTGAGTCAGTGTCAGTGTGTTGGCAGCAGCCACTCAGTGTTAGTGGTGGCTGTTTAACAGTCTGATGGCCTTGAGATAGAAGCTGTTTTTCAGTCTCTCGGTCCCAGCTTTGATGCACCTGTACTGACCTCGCCTTCTGGATGATAGCGGGGTGAACAGGCAGTGGCTCGGGTGGTTGATGTCCTTGATGATCTTTATGGCCTTCCTGTGACATCGGGTGGTGTAGGTGTCCTGGAGGGCAGGTAGTTTGCCCCCGGTGATGCGTTGTGCAGACCTCACTACCCTCTGGAGAGCCTTACGGTTGAGGGCGGTGCCTACAGTCACCTGCTCTGTCTACCCTACCTTCTCTGTCTACCCTACCTGCAGTCACCTGCTCTTTCTACCCCACCTGCAGTCACCTGCTCTGTCTACCCTATCTGCTCTGTCTACCCTACCTGCAGTCACCTGCTCTGTCTACCCTACCTGCTCTGTCTACCCTACCTGTAATCACCTGCTCTGTCTACCTTACCTGCTCTGTCTACCCTACCTGCAGTCACCTGCTCTGTCTACCCTACCTGCAGTCACCTGTGCTGTCTAGACAGCCTCATTAATTACTGTTGTCACGTTGCTTAACTAAAAAAAATTGCTAATAGCAGGCTACCCTCGGATTCAAAGTCCAACACACGGTGTAAAAAAAATGCACCCCCCTCCCCAATTTTACAAATATTTGTTTACGCCCACAAATAACAATAGCTTCAAACATAAAGATATAAAACTGTATTTTTTTGTGAAGAATCAACAACAAGTGGGACACAATCATGAAGTGGAACGACATTTATTGGATATTTCAAACTTTAACAAATCAGAAACTGAAAAATTGGGCGTGCAAAATTATTCAGCCCCCTTAAGTTAATACTTTGTAGCGCCACCTTTTGCTGCGATTACAGCTGTAAGTCGCTTGGGGTATGTCTCTATCAGTTTTGCACATCGAGAGACTGAATTTTTTTCCCATTCCTCCTTGCAAAACAGCTCGAGCTCAGTGAGGTTGGATGGAGAACATTTGTGAACAGCAGTTTTCAGTTCTTTCCACAGATTCGATTGGATTCAGGTCTGGACTTTGACTTGGCCATTCTAACACCTGGATATGTTTATTTTTGAACCATTCCATTGTAGATTTTGCTTTATGTTTTGGATCATTGTCTTGTTGGAAGACAAATCTCCGTCCCAGTCTCAGGTCTTTTGCAGACTCCATCAGGTTTTCTTCCAGAATGGTCCTGTATTTGGCTCCATCCATCTTCCCATCAATTTTAACCATCTTCCCTGTCCCTGCTGAAGAAAAGCAGGCCCAAACCATGATGCTGCCACCACCATGTTTGACAGTGGGGATGGTGTGTTCAGGGTGATGAGCTGTGTTGCTTTTACGCCAAACATAACATCTTGCATTGTTGCCAAAAAGTTCAATTTTGGTTTCATCTGACCAGAGCACCTTCTTCCACATGTTTGGTGTGTCTCCCAGGTGGCTTGTGACAACTTTTTATGGATATCTTTAAGAAATGGCTTTCTTCTTGCCACTCTTCCATAAAGGCCAGATTTGTGCAATATACGACTGATTGTTGTCCTATGGACAGAGTCTCCCACCTCAACTGTAGATCTCTGCAGTTCATCCAGAGTGATCATGAGCCTCTTGGCTGCATCTCTGATCAGTCTTCTCCTTGTATGAGCTGAAAGTTTAGAGGGACGGCCAGGTCTTGGTAGATTTGCAGTGGTCTGATACTCCTTCCTTTCAATATTATCGCTTGCACAGTGCTCCTTGGGATGTTTAAAGCTTGGGAAATCTTTTTGTATCCAAATCCGGCTTTAAACTTCTTCACAGCAGTATCTCGGACCTGCCTGGTGTGTTCCTTGTTCTTCATGATGCTCTCTGCGCTTTTAACGGACCTCTGAGACTATCACAGTGCAGGTGCATTTATACGGAGACTTGATTACACACAGGTGGATTGTATTTATCATCATTAGTCATTTAGGTCAACATTGGATCATTCAGAGATCCTCACTGAACTTCTGGAGAGAGTTTGATGCACTGAAAGTAAAGGGGCTGAATAATTTTGCACGCTCAATTTTTCAGTTTTTGATTTGTTAAAACAGTTTGAAATATCCAATAAATGTCGTTCCACTTCATGATTGTGTCCCACTTGTTGTTGATTCTTCACAAAAAAAATACAGTTTTATATCTTTATGTTTGAAGCCTGAAATGTGGCAAAAGGTCGCAAAGTTCAAGGGGGCCGAATACTTTTGCAAGGCACTGTATATATACACAGTACCCTTGTCAATTCAACGTCTGTATTGAAGCGTTAGATTCTAGGTGAGTGAGGAATAGCCGCTCGGATTGGAGAGGAGGCAGAGCACGCGTTAAAGTTTCCTGAATAACTGGGCTTGTCTGGAGCATATGTTTCGGTTAGCTGGTAATTGCTGGCTTTAGGCCAATAAAATGTATTAAAAGCTGTGAAGGTTCAGACCAGTTCGTAAGGGTTTTGTTTCATTCAGAGCCCTTTTCTTTGTTTGCCACAATATAATATCCTGCGCCTATTTTAAAAATGTACTTTCTTTTGATGTTACCCTAATAAAGTTTAGAAACTTGTGTGTAGGTTTGATGTGGCTATTAGCATATTATACTGCAGGCCTATGATATTAAGGGGGTGCGCACCGACACACCAACTGACACCAACAGTTTAACTTGAGGTGAGGAAAAATATTTTAGGCCTACCAGAGTTACTCCCATAACCTTACAATATAATGGTTATCTTTATAAAAAATATTAGGATAAAAAACTAACAAAGTAGACTCCTTCTGTACGCCTATATCTCTATAGCAGACGCAGTAGGCTAGCCTAGGATAATGAAATGCATTCTGGTGTCATGCAATGCCCAGATGGATTTAGTACTCAAATCTCTGACAGCTGAACCATGAGGTGGACAATTATTATTTAAGGAAAGTAAAAACCAATAAAACAATAAGCTATAAAGCTTTGTAATGCTACACATCTACACACAAGGAAATGGCTCATTTGGCCAATATCCCTGGTTTATTGGTGACGCCGGTTGTGTGGGTGACGCCGGTTGTGTGGGTGACGCCGGTTGTGTGGGTGACGCCGGTTGTGTGGGTGACGCCGGTTGTGTGGGTGACGCCGGTTGTGTGGGTGACGCCCTAATGGGTTAAGCACCCAATGCATATGGATTTCTCAAATGTCCAATAAATAAAAATCTGTTCCATCTCCAAGGCATTATTAGTCGAACACCAAATATTTTTGTAAATGTCTCGCTCTGTTGGTGGTGGGGGCACCTGATTCAGCTTCCCTGCGCACCGAGTAGGCGACGTGTTCACATTTTGAACCATTTCACATGTCTGAAGGTATAAACTCTGCCTTCCTGGCGGGCCCAGGGGTAGCAAATCAAGTGCACTATAGGCCTACAACTGGCCAATCAGATGGCTCAGATGACTGTGTCTGCAGTAATGTAGCAGGCGTAAAAGAAAGCTACAGCAAAGTTGATACTGGGAGATTTATAAACTTTAAAAGCATGACCAGAAAGAGACTGTCAACAAATACAGCAAAGAGCTGCTGTTTTGATGAGTGAGTTCATGTTTAAGTTTTTACCTAGAACTGTCAACACTTTCTATTCAACACTATTATTAACACTACCATAACATGTGTGTTTTCCCTACTACCACTCACAATACAACCAGCACTGCAACTGCAATGAATGAGTAGGAAAATGTATCGATAGGCTTGCGTTGTTATTATTGGTGGCTTGGGTCTTCTTTCTTTGGTCATAGGAATAACAAAATACATTTGTGCATGAGGCAGAAATAATGTGGTGTGACTCGAGTTTCGTCATCAGCTGGAAGACGGCGTCCCTTTTGGGTCAGCTGAGGAAAGGGAGAGCGGCGAGACGTTGAGAGGCAGACCCTCAGTCTGCTGCCCTCACCCTCTGCTGAGACTGACCATCAGATGCAGGCTCCATCAGCCCGGTAAAAAAAAGTGTGATCATATAGTCTTACTCAAATGTTAAAATATCAGTTTTTTAAACGGTCCGAGAAGAACAACAATGCATTGGCAAGGCAATTCAAGCAAAGATAATATGCGGTAATAATGTTTTGGGCCTATAGCCTACTGCTCAAATCTCATTACTACACTATTGTTTCATTAGGTTAATGTTGCATAGGCTTACATTTTTTAAGTAACGGAAAAAAAACTATTTGAACAGTAGATTTTGACTCAAAGTGATCTTGACTCAAAAAAGTTGGGACCACTGCTATAGCCTATTACAGATCTGGACAAACAATCCACCTACCACTATTGTCACTTCGGCTCCCGAGTGGCGCAGCGGTCTAAGGCACTGCATCTCAGTGCAAGAGGCGTCATTTCCACGGTCGTAACTTTAATGGGGAAAAACAGGCACAAGAGTATGAAAGTGTCGAAGGAGTCAAATTAAAGCAATCACTGCAGCAAGATTTAAGTGACAAATTGATTTTGCACTCCTCAAACAGGAAATATATGGCTGAAAAAAGATCCTCAGGTGGGGGGGGGCATGCGCTTAAGGAACAGAAAGGGAATAGAGCCTAACAGTGTTTCTGAGCAGGTCAGTCCAGTCTAGCCCCAATCAATGCAGTTCAGTGTAAGCCCAGAAGGCACCTGTAGTCCTGCACTAGGCCCAGTCAGTGGAGAGTAGTAGGGGAACAGGAGCAGTGGAACAGTGGATGGGGTGTCAACCTTAATCCCCCTTAGTCCTCTCATTACCCCACAGCCACTGCATTGTGACGCAGAGACATTGAGCCAGTGTGTGTGCATGTGTATGTGTGTGTTAGACAGCCCATTAATCAAGTGCTAGGCCTCGATGCAGTATCCGGTCACTACAGCGGTCACTACTACTCCCTCTCTCTCTGTCCCTCTCTTACCCCTCTGTCTGTCCCTCCCTTCCTCTCTATCTCTCCCCGCTCTCGCTGTCCCTCCCTTCCTATTTCCCTCTCTCTTCGTCTCTCCCCCTCTCTCCAGAACCCGGTTTGCTTGCTAAACCTCATTAACAATTAATTACCAATCAACTATAGTCAAGTCACCCCTGGACCTCTCAATGATTCATTAGTAAGGTTACACAACGGTGCAACACAAACACACTCACTTGCCTCAACATACTCACAGCCACATGAAATCACAATCACACACAAACATAAATAAACTAAAAAACCTAACCTATAATCCTCCCCACCATCACTGAACCTGAACATACCTATAATCCTCCCCACCATCACTGAACCTGAACATACCTATAATCCTCCCCACCATCACTGAACCTGATCATACCTATAATCCTCCCCACCATCACTGAACCTGATCATACCTATAATCCTCCCCACCATCACTGAACCTGAACATACCTATAATCCTCCCCACCATCACTGAACCTGATCATACCTATAATCCTCCCCACCATCACTGAACCTGAACATACCTATAATCCTCCCCACCATCACTGAACCTGATCATACCTATAATCCTCCCCACCATCACTGAACCTGAACATACCTATAATCCTCCCCACCATCACTGAACCTGATCATACCTATAATCCTCCCCACCATCACTGAACCTGATCATACCTATAATCCTCCCCACCATCACTGAACCTGATCATACCTATAATCCTCCCCACCATCACTGAACCTGATCATACCTATAATCCTCCCCACCATCACTGAACCTGAACATACCTATAATCCTCCCCACCATCACTGAACCTGATCATACCTATAATCCTCCCCACCATCACTGAACCTGATCATACCTATAATCCTCCCCACCATCACTGAACCTGATCATACCTATAATCCTCCCCACCATCACTGAACCTGAACATACCTATAATCCTCCCCACCATCACTGAACCTGAACATACCTATAATCCTCCCCACCATCACTGAACCTGAACATACCTATAATCCTCCCCACCATCACTGAACCTGAACATACCTATAATCCTTCTCATCATCACTGAACCTGAACATACCTATAATCCTCCCCACCATCACTGAACCTGAACATACCTATAATCCTCCCCACCATCACTGAACCTGAACATGCCTTGCCTGCTGATTTGATATGTTGTACAGTCGTGGCCAAAAGTTTTGAGAATGACACAAATATTAATTTCCACAAAGTTTGCTGCTTCAGTGTCTTTAGATATTTTTGTCAGATGTTACTATGGAATACTGAAGTATAATTACAAGCCTTTCATAAGTGTCAAAGGCTTTTATTGACAATTACATGAAGTTGATGCAAAGAGTCAATATTTGCAGTGTTGACCCTTCTATTTCAATACCTCTGTAATCCGCCCTGGCTTCCTGTCAATTAACTTCTGGGCCACACTGATTGCAGCCCATTCTTGCATAATCAATGCTTTGGAGTTTGTCAGAATTTGTGGGGTTTTGTTTGTCCCCAAGCCTCTTGAGGATTGACCACAAGTTCTCAATGGGATTAAGGTCTGGGGAGTTTCCTGGCCATGGACCCAAAATATCGATGTTTTGTTCCCCGAGCCACTTAGTTATCACTTTTACCTTATGGCAAGGTGCTCCCTCATGCTGGGAAAGGCATTATTTGTCACCAAACTGTTCCTGGATGGTTGGGAGAAGTTGCTCTAGGAGGATGTGTTGGTACCATTCTTTATTTATGGCTGTGTTCTTAGGCAAAATTGTGAGTGAGCCCACTCCCTTGGCTGAGAAGCAACCCCAGACATGAATTGTCTCAGGATGCTTTACTGTTGGCATGACACAGGACTGATGGTAAGCGCTCACCTTGTCTTCTCCGGACAAGCTTTATTTCGGGTGCCCCAAACAATCGGAAAGGGGATTCATCAGAGAAAATGACTTTACCCCAGTCCTCAGCAGTCCAATCCCTGTAACTTTTGCAGAATATCAGTCTGTCCCTGATGTTTTTCCTGGAGAGAAGTGGCTTCTTTGCTGCCCTTCTTGACACCAGGCCATCCTCCACTGTGTGTGCAGATGCACTCACACCTGCCTGCTGCCATTCCTGAGCAAGCTCTGTACTGATGGTGCCCCGATCCCGCAGCAGAATCAACTTTAGGAGACGGTCCTGGCGCTTGCTGGACTTTCTTGGGCGCCCTGAAGCCTTCTTCACAACAATTGAACCGCTCTCCTTGAAGTTCTTGATGATCCGATAAATGGTTGATTTAGGTGCAATCTTACTGGCAGCCATATCGTTGCCTGTGAAGCCCTTTTTGTGCAAAGCAATGATGACGGCACGTGTTTCCTTGCAGTTAACCATGATTGACAGAGGAGGAACAATGATTCCAAGCACCACCCTCCTTTTGAAGCTTCCAGTCTGTTATTCGAACTCAATCAGCATGACAGAGTGATCTCCAGCCTTTTCCTCGTCAACACTCACACCTGTGTTAACGAGAGACTCACTGACATGAAGTCAGCTGGTCCTTTTCTGGCAGGACTGAAATGTAGTGTAAATGTTTTTGGGGGATTCAGTTCATTTGCATGGCAAAGAGGGACTTTGCAATTAATTGCAATCCATCTGATCACTCTTCATAACATTCTGGAGTATATGCAAATTGCCATCACACAAACTGAGGCAGCAGATTTTGTGAAAATGAATATTTGTGTCATTCTCAAAACTTTTGGCCACGACTGTACTCTACTGTGACTTTGAGGTGGATGAGTGAGGCCATGTGCGTGTGTGTGACCTTGGGTGGGAGTCCGCAGACAAGACTGATGTGTTGAACAATCCCACTGGACAACACACACACACTATATCAACATGTCCAGATGAGTGTTGTTTCAGTCCATTCAGAGCAGTGACATGGTGTTTGAGGGAAGACACAGCCCTGGTTCAGACTAACACACACCATGTAAGAGAAGAGAGTATAGAGTACGTCTGGCATGAGCTGGAGATCTAATATGGTTTATGTTATTCATAAGCATTTCTGATATCATACACTAGTGTATTTAGCTAGTTAACTATATTATAGTTAGTCAATTTTCAATAGCTATTGATTGGAAGCCACATGATCTGATAAGAAGCCTAAGTGTTTCTACATATGATATTGATTGATTGAATTTATTAGGCCATTTTTTTGAAATACATAAGGGAGCTCCAGCCAGCGACACCTCCACATACAATAAGAAAATCATCAAGGATAACACAATAAAGCTTAAAAGCTTATTTCCATTGTGGTCCTTCTGAAGAGGGAAGGGGGAAGAGGGAATTCATTATATTGTGTAGGACAGGTGTTAGCCTACTTTATGAGTCATGAATGTCATGGGTTAAATATCACACCTGATCATCAAACTGTTATGCAGAAGTGGGACACTTAAAAGAGCTGAGATGAGAAGAGTTCTGAGAGAGCTCAGTGCACGGGATAGTCGCGGCTGGCACAGATCTGTCTGGTGCACTTTACACTGGCCCGACCTATAATGCGGTCACTCACAGCAGGGCATGGGGACAATATGAGCACAACATCTAAACGCAGAAGGAATCAATAGCAACAGATACATTAAATCAGATAATAATATCTTTGAGATTCATAACAGATTGATATCAAAAGACAATGTTTTATATTGATAGGCTAGTGTTAGGTGTTGGAGCACGACTGATGTGAGATGAGGAGGACCTATAATAAACTACATGCGACGTGAGCGACAACTGACGTACACCTGTAACGGCGGGGTTACCGTTATTATATGCGAATTATGGATGTGAGTTATTTTGGTTACAGTGTAGGATATCACCAACACTTGGCGCTATCACAAAGAAAAATAAATGCTAGATGGATTTGCAAGGCACATTCTCGTAAACATCCACAGCTTGCTTCTACCGGTTGGTGAGAGCCACAAACAGAGCCAGAACGATGTAGATAGAAATACGCTCACTCTGACACGCATAGAGATGCGCACAAATAGAAGGCAGTATGGACATCCTGTAACATCTTGGAGAAATTGCTTGATTTGGAATAAAAATGATCAGGCAATTTCGGAGCGCGTCACACTCACAATATAATATAAACACGGAAAGGCTTTAGGCTAAATGAGAAGGCGCTGCCGAGTCTTATAATGGTGTCATTGTCACAAGTGATAAATTAGGTATCAAACACCTTACCTCCTTGGTGTTGACGATACCTCTCACGTATTTCCCCAGAACCGAGCCAACGCAGAGAACGCTGGACACCACAGCCAGACACAAAAGTCTCTCGCAAACCTCCATCTTATCCTAGAATTTCGCTACTCAGTGTTCGTCCCGGCCCCCCTTCCCAATCAACTGGTATGCAGGAAACGACAGTATCGGAGAAGGAAGCAGAGAAGACACAGGGCGCGCGTTCTCGTCTTTTGCCGATGCATGTGGCCCCAATATTTCCGCTGTGAGCGCGCTTTGGATAATCGCCTCTACTCCTTCCCCACTCACTGGAAACAGAGGCAGAATGCGCGTTCTCGCTCTCAGATTGCGACACATTCAAGAGACATACATCAATCATTCACGTTTAAATTAATTTGTTACCTATTTGGTCAAACATTTTCGATGAGTGGGGTTTTCACTCACATTATAGGCCTGTTGTTCACTCTTAGCCTAGGCCTATAGAATCGAACAAGACTAATAGGCTACACCTTCTAAAACAACTACACATATCAATGTAAATCATCACACCAAGGATAGGCTACATGATTTTCACATGTTCAGATAAAAGTTTAATGGAAGTATATGTTTCTTTGTAATTTTGTCTTGTCTGGTTTTTCTTTATTTTTATTATTTTCTACATTGTATAATAATATTGAAGACTGGAATAACGCACCAGGCTGTCTCTTCTCCTCCCTCTAGGTTCTCTCTCTAGTCCGGAGCCGCCAGAGCCGCCCATCAGTCCGGAGCCGCCAGAGCCGCTGGCAGTCCGGAGCCTCCCACCTGTCCGGCGCCGCCAGAGCCTCCCGCCTGTCCGGCACCGCCAGAGCCTCCCGCCTATCCGGCGCCGCCAGAGCCTCCCGCCTGTCCGGAGCCACCAGAGCCTCCCGCCTGTCCGGCGCCGCCAGAGTCTCCTGTTTCGTTTTTTCACCTTTGTTATTTTGTGTTCAGATTAATAAAGTTAACATGGACACGTACCACGCTGCATTTTGGTCCGATCCTTCATATTCCTCATCAGTGATTGTGAGTGTACCCATGAGTTTACCAGTCAAATTGCCAAGGTTAGAGCGTCCAAGCCCGTTCTATTCATTCTATTTCTATGGAACTAACTCCATATAAAGAAACATAAATGCCTGCACACACAATTTTGCCCAGATCACAGAAGGAGCATGGACAGGTAAAACAGAGCAGATGGAAACACACACACATACAGTGCCTTGCGAAAGTATTCGGCCCCCTTGAACTTTGCGACCTTTTGCCACATTTCAGGCTTCAAACATAAAGATATAAAACTGTATTTTTTTGTGAAGAATCAACAACAAGTGGGACACAATCATGAAGTGGAACGACATTTATTGGATATTTCAAACTTTTTTAACAAATCAAAAACTGAAAAATTGAGCGTGCAAAATTATTCAGCCCCTTTACTTTCAGTGCAGCAAACTCTCTCCAGAAGTTCAGTGAGGATCTCTGAATGATCCAATGTTGACCTAAATGACTAATGATAATAAATACAATCCACCTGTGTGTAATCAAGTCTCCGTATAAATGCACCTGCACTGTGATAGTCTCAGAGGTCCGTTAAAAGCGCAGAGAGCATCATGAAGAACAAGGAACACACCAGGCAGGTCCGAGATACTGTTGTGAAGAAGTTTAAAGCCGGATTTGGATACAAAAAGATTTCCCAAGCTTTAAACATCCCAAGGAGCACTGTGCAAGCGATAATATTGAAATGGAAGGAGTATCAGACCACTGCAAATCTACCAAGACCTGGCCGTCCCTCTAAACTTTCAGCTCATACAAGGAGAAGACTGATCAAAGATACAGCCAAGAGGCCCATGATCACTCTGGATGAACTGCAGAGATCTACAGCTGAGGTGGGAGACTCTGTCCATAGGACAACAATCAGTCGTATATTGCACAAATCTGGCCTTTATGGAAGAGTGGCAAGAAGAAAGCCATTTCTTAAAGATATCCATAAAACGTGTTGTTTAAAGTTTGCCACAAGCCACCTGGGAGACACACCAAGCATGTGGAAGAAGGTGCTCTGGTCAGATGAAACCAAAATTGAACTTTTTGGCAACAATGCAAAACGTTATGTTTGGCGTAAAAGCAACACAGCTCATCACACTGAACACACCATCCCCACTGTCAAACATGGTGGTGGCAGCATCATGGTTTGGGCCTGCTTTTCTTCAGCAGGGACAGGGAAGATGGTTAAAATTGATGGGAAGATGGATGGAGCCAAATACAGGACCATTCTGGAAGAAAACCTGATGGAGTCTGCAAAAGACCTGAGACTTGGATGGAGATTTGTCTTCCAACAAGACAATGATCCAAAACATAAAGCAAAATCTACAATGGAATGGTTCAAAAATAAACATATCCAGGTGTTAGAATGGCCAAGTCAAAGTCCAGACCTGAATCCAATCGAGAATCTGTGGAAAGAACTGAAAACTGCTGTTCACAAATGCTCTCCATCCAACCTCACTGAGCTCGAGCTGTTTTGCAAGGAGGAATGGGAAAAAGTTCAGTCTCTCGATGTGCAAAACTGATAGAGACATACCCCAAGCGACTTACAGCTGTAATCACAGCAAAAGGTGGCGCTACAAAGTATTAACTTAAGGGGGCTGAATAATTTTGCACGCCCAATTTTTCAGTGTTTGATTTGTTAAAAAAGTTTGAAATATCCAATAAATGTCGTTCCACTTCATGATTGGGTCCCACTTGTTGTTGATCCTCACAAAAAAAATACAGTTTTATATCTTTATGTTTGAAGCCTGAAATGTGGCAAAAGGTCGCAAAGTTCAAGGGGGCCGAATACTTTCGCAAGGCACTGTACATATACACACACACACACATGCCAAGTGTGACACAGAGTAGTGGTTTCTCACCTTGTCCGGCTTCTTGTACACAGCTGGCCACTGAGAGCTGTCATCAAAGTAGAGCAATATATTCTGACAGCATCGTGACTAGAGAGGAGAGAATGAGAGAATGGAGGAGAGAAGGAATGGGAAAAGGGGGCCTAAGATTAATACCAGACTGCCTCAAAGTCTGTAGACCACTAACAGCAACCGGAGGAACACAGAAAGGAGGACAGAAATAACAAAAGAGGAGAGGATAGAGAGGAGGAGAGAGGACAGGGTAAATGTATGGAGAATATAACAGGAACAGACAAGGGTCGATACAATTACCAAAGACAGAAAGAGTGAGGAGCGAGAGGGAGAGAAAATTAATCAGTGAGGAGAGAGACAAGAGAGAAATGGACATAGAGGAAAGATGATGAAGGTAAGAAAATAATAGGGTACAGGGGGACAATTTGAGAGAGAGAGAGAGAGAGAGGGGGAGAGAGAGAGAGAAACTCACTAAGAGGGAGAGATTCAACAATACTGATGAAACAAAATAAGAAAAGAGAATGATAGATAGGAGATCAGTTGACCTATAACCTCACCTTTTGGTAGCGGAACCGGAAGTCCAGACGTCCAAAATCAGTGAGAAAACAGAAGCGAGTGAGGAACAACCAGTCCTGTTTAGAGTGGGGAACCAGAGCCGGGGCGAGGAGGAGGAGGAAGACAGGGGCATAGGGTAGAGAATGGGGAGAGGAGAGGGGGAGATGAAGGTGAGATGGGGAAGAGAGCAGGAAAACCTGGCTGTAATACTCAACCAGCATCATGTCAAGATATAGTGCTGATATAGTGCACAACAGTCCATCATTACTTTAAGACATGAAGGTCAGTCAATATGGACAATTAAGACATTTTTAAGTTTCTTCAAGTGCAGCTGCAAAAACCATCAAGCGCTATGATGAAACTGGTTCTCATGAGGACCGCCACAGGAATGGAAGACCCAGTGTTACCTCTGCTATGATGAAACTGTCTCTCATGAGGACCACCACAGTGTTACCTCTGCTATGATGAAACTGGTTCTCATGAGGACCACCACAGGAAAGGAAGACCCAGAGTTACCTCTGCTATGATGAAACTGTCTCTCATGAGGACCACCACAGGAATGGAAGACCCAGAATTACCTCTGCTGTCAAAGTTCATTAGAGTTACCAGCCTCAGAAATTTGAACCCAAATAAATGCTTCACAGAGTTCAAGTAACAGACACATCTCAACATCAACTGTTCAGAGACTGTGTGCATTTACATCCACATAATGTAGTTAAAACCGGTGTGTCAATCTGAGTAACATAATAAAAAGATCCCAATCAAAATCGGTCCATTTAAACTAGAGACATTTTTTTTTGCATGGGCTATACATCTCAATCCTCCGCATCTGCGCTACAGTGGTGTTTGTCAGACCATGTCATGGGACTAGTCTGAAGGTAACTTATAGAAATGAATGGTAGTATGGAGGTAGTTTTGAGCCAACAAAAATAAGAGGTAAAATACGTGTTCAAAAAAACTTAAATATTTCCTGAGCTTTCTTATCTCCTAGATATAGGGCAGACACTAAACAACCTTATTCCCAACAGTTTATACTTTGAGGTTAACAGCTTGTGTGCTATCCATACGTTTAGCATACCTCATACAAATAGGTCTATTGCCACATGTCCACCAGATGCATCAAACTCTTTGCGTTCAGTCAGAAGTAATTCATTGTCAATGGAGCAGTCCGCAACACTATGTTGGGGGTGCTGCACTAGGCTGGGTGCGTTCTGTGTACCGTTCCATCAGAAGTCATTCATTATCAATGGAGCAGTCCGCAACACTATGTTGGGGGTGCTGCACTAGGCTGCGGTGCGTTCTGTGTACCGTATCCATTCAATATTTTCAACTCGTTGCTTTACTGTGCGGTGGTACAAACAGAAGTACACAGACTCCAACTAGCTAGCTATTAGCTATACTGAACAAAAATATAAAATGCAACATGTAAAGTGTTGGTCCCATGTTTCATGAGCTGAAACAAATTTGTGCACAAATTTGTTTACATCCCTTTTAGTGAACATTTCTCCTTTGCCAAGATAATCCATTCACCTGACAGGTGTGGCATATCAAAAAGCTGATTAAACAGCATAATCATTACACAGGCGCACCTTGTGCTGGGGACAATAAAAGGCCACTAAAATATGCAGTTTTTTTCCCCAAAGAGATATCCGGGATAGTAACATACTCTGTTTCACGGAAACATGGCTAGCTGGGGACATGCAGTCGGAGCCCGTACAGCCAATGGGATTTTCAGTGCATCGCGCCTACAGGAATAAACATCTCTCCGGTAAGAAGAAGGGCGGGGGTGTATGTTTCATGATTAACGACTAATGGTGTAATTGTAACAACATACAGGAATTGAAGTCCTTTTGTTCAGCTGACCTAGAATTCCTCACAATCAAATGCTGAGCGTATTATCTCCCAAGAGAACTCTCCTTGGTTATCGTCACAGCCATGTATATCCCCCCGCATGCAGATATCAAGTCGGCCATCAAGGAACGTCACTGGACTTTATGCATACTGGAAACCATATATCCCGAGGCTGCATTTATTGTAGCTGGGGATTTTAACAAAGCTAATTTGAGAACAAGGCTACCTAAATTCTCTCAGCATATCGATTGCAGTACACGAGCGAGTAACACGCCCAACCATTGCTACTCTAACTTCTGTGACGCATGCAAGGCCCTCCCCTGCCCTCCTTTTGGCAAATCTGAACATGATTCCATCTTGTTGCTCCCCTGCTACAGGCAGAAACTAAAACAGGAAATGCCCATGCTTAGATCTAGCCAACATTGGTCTGACCAATCAGATTCCACGCTTCAAGACCGCTTCGCTCAAGTGGACTGGGATATGTGTCATGTAGCCTCAGACAATAACATTGACATATACGCTGACTCGGTGAGTGAGTTTATAAGGAAGTGTATAGGAGATGTTGTACCCACTATTAAAACCTTCCCTAACCAGAAACTGTGGATTGATGGCAGCATTTGTGCAAAACTGAAGACACGTACCACCATATTTAATCGTGGCAAGGCACTGGAAACATGGCCGAATACAAACAGTGTAGTTATTCCCGCCGTAAGACAATCAAACAAGCAAAGCATCAGTATAGCGACAGTGGAGTCGCAATTCAACGGCTCAAATACAAGATGTGGCAGGGTCTACAGACAATCACAGATTACAAAAAGAAAACAAGCCCCATCGCGGACATCGACATCTTGCTTCCAGACATATTAAACAACCTTTTTGCATGCTTTGAGGACAATACAGTGCCACCGATGTGGCCCGCTACCAAAGACTGTGGGCTCTCCCCCTCATGGCCGACGTGAGTAACACATTTAAACCCTCGCAAAGCTGCCGGCTCCCTAGCCGCGTCCTCAGAGCATGCGCAGACCAGCTGGCTGGTGTGTTTATGGACATATTCAATCACTCCTTGTCCAAGTCTGCTGCCCCCACAAGCTTCAAGATGACCACCTTGTTCCTGTTCCCAAGAAAGCTAAGGTAACTGAACTAAATGACTATCAGCCCTTAGCACTCACCTCCATCACCATGAAGTGCTTTCAGAGACTAGTCAAGGATCATATCACCTCCACCCTACCTGACACCCTAGACCCACTTCAATTTGCTTACCGCCCCAATAGATCCACAGACGATGCAATCGCCATCACACTGCACACTGCCCTATCCCATCTGGACAAGAGGAATACCTATGTAAGAATGCTGTTCATTGATTACAGCTCAGCATTCAACACCATAGTACCCTCCAAACTCGTCATTAAGCTTGAGACTTTGGGTCTCAACCCCACCCTGTGCAACTGGGTCCTGGACTTCCTGACGGGCCTCCCCCAGGTGGTGAAGGTAGGAAACATCTCCACCCCGCTGATCCGCAACACTGGGGCCCCACAAGGGTGTGTTCTCAGCCCCCTCCTGTACTCCCTGTTCACCCACGACTGCGTGGCCATGCAGGCCTCCAACTCGATCATCAAGTTTGCAGACGACACTACAGTGGTAGGCTTGATTACCAACAATAACGAGACAGCCTACAGGGAGTTGTGGGCCCTTGGAGTGTGGTGTCAAGAAAATAACCTCTCACTCAATGTCAGCAAAACAAGAGATATTATTGTGGATTTCAGGAAACAGCAAAGGGAGCACCCTCCCCCCATCCACATCAATGGGACAGCAGTGGAGAAGGTGGAAAGCTTCAAGTTCCTCGGTGTACATATCACCGACAAACTGAAATGGTCTACGCACAAAGAAAGTGTGGTGAAGAAGGCTGCTCTGTCACTGCTCATCCATTTATTTTATACTTCTATATTCTTATCCCATTCCTTTACTAGATTGTATTAGGTTTTGTTGTGAAATTGTTAGATATTACCTGTTAGATACTGCTGCACTGTCGATCTAGAAGCATAGGAATTTTGCTCCACTCGGAATAACATCTGCTAACCTTGTGTATGTGACTACACCAGCCCAGGACCTCCACATCCGACTTTTAACCCTGCGGGATTGTCTGAGGCCAGCCACCCATACAGCTGATGAAACTGAAGAGATTTTCTGTCTGTAATAAAGCACTTTTGTGGGGAAAAACTAATTCTGATTGGCTGGGCCTGGCTCCCCAGTGGGTGGACCTATGCCCTCCCAGGCCCACCCATGGTGTTGCCCCTGCCCAGTCATGTGAAATAGATAGAATAGATCCATAGATTAGGGCCTAATTAATACATTTTAATTGACTGATTTCTTTATATGAACTGTAAGTAAAATGTTTGAAATTGTTGCATGTATATTTTTGTTCAGTATAGTTGTAAAGTGAAGCACGTGCGCCATGTATGGAAAATGCAGACTAGATCGCAGCAAAACAAAACACATCTGGTGAACAATCGGGCATAAGTCGTTTCAGAAGTTCGCAACATAGTCACGTCCATAAATATTTGGACATTGACCAAGTTATTATTTTAGCTGTCTACCACAGCATATTAGAATTGAAAGTAATAATGAATATGAGCTGAAAGTGCAGATTTTCAGCTTTAATTTGAGGGTATTTATTTATTTTGAGGGTATTTACGGTGTATGAATTACAGGACTTTTTATGTGTCAAGTCAAGAATACAATACAGTAGGATAGAATGTGATAAAGTAGAAAAAAATTACTAAATAGCCTACAATAGAATAGTCTCTCACTCTGTGTGGTTTGGTTTGGCCTACTTCTCAGAACTGAGCCAGGGTCCCTTAAGGGACCAAAAGTAATTGGACAATTGGCTCAGCTGTTCCATGGCCAGGTGTGTGTTATTCCCTCATTAGATAATTTACAAGTAAGCAGATAAAAGGTCTAGGAGTTGATTTCAAGTGTGGTATTTGCATTTGGAATCTTGCTGTTAACCCTCAATATGAAGTCCAAAGAGCAGTCACTGGCAGTGAAGTAAGCCTAGGCTTAGAAATCAAAACCAGCCCATCAGAGATATCAAAAACATCAGGTTTGGCCTTAACAACTATTTGGTACATTCTTAAAAAGAAAGAATGCATTGGTGAGCTCAGGGACACCAAAAAGCCCGGAAGACCACAGAAAACTGTGGTGGGATGACAGAATAATTATTTCCCTGGTGAAGAAAAAACCCCTCACAACAGTTGGCCAGATCAAGAACACCCTCTAGGAAGTAGGCGTATCTGTGTCAAAGTCAACATTCAAGAGAAGACTTGAGTAAATAGATAGTTTACCACAAAATGTAAACCATCGGTAAGCCTCAAAAACAGGAAGACCAGATTAGAGTTTGTCAACAAAACATCAACAAAAAAAAGCCTGTACAGTTCTGGAACATCCAATGGACAGATGAGACAAATATCAACATGTACCATTGTGATGGTTAGAAAAGAGTATGGAGAAGGAACTGCTCATGATCCGACGCATACCACATCTGTGAATCATGGTGGAGGTGGTGTTATGGCGTGTGCATGTATGGCTGCCAATGGAACTGGTTACCTTGTATTTATTGATGTGACTGCTAACAAAAGCAGCAGAATGAATTCTGAAGTGTTTAGGGTTATATTATCTGCTCAGATTCAGCCAAATGCTTCAAAACTCATTGGATGGCGTGTCACCGTGCAGATGGACAATGACCCGAAGCATACTGCAAAAGGCAAAGTGGAATGTTCTGCAATGGCCAAGTAAATCACATGACCTGAATCCAATTGAGCATGCATTTCACTTGAAGGCAAAACACCCCAAGAACAAGCCGGAACTGATGACAGCTGCAGTAAAGGCCTGGCAGAGCATCAGCAGGGAAGAAACCAAGCATCTGGTGGTGTCTATGGGTTCCAGTCTTCAGGCAGTCTTTGACTGCAAATGATTTGCTACAAAGTATTAACTCACAATTTAATTTTGGATTATTAGTTTGTCAAATTACTTTTAAGCCCCTAAAATTAGGGTGAGGTGTTCACCGTTCACTCAATTTGGATGTAAATACCCTCATATTAATGCTGGAAGTCTGCACCTTCAGCTCATCTTTCCTTTCAAATCAATTGTGGTGGTGTAGAACTAAAATGATAACTTGGTCAATGTACAAATATTTATGGACCTGACTGTGTCAAAGTCAGATTGATGAGCAGAATAAGCTTGTTGAAACAGCCTTGTAATCAAGTTAAAGATCTGATTGACAGGTAATGAATTTAACCATAGGTCACAAAATGTCTGTTGCCCCAAATCCGTATTCTGACATTTCAGCTTCGAAATAAATACAGATGTAACATGTTTGGGAGAATATATTTATTCAACAAAAAAATGAACAGGAAAAACAAGGGTTACAAGAGACAAAAGACTTATTGCATATGTGAAACAGTCAACCAATTCTGTAAAGAGTCATTACAGGAGTCAAAAAAGAGGAAAAACAAGTGAAAGTTAAAATATCTATACAGGAAATGTATTTTATTTTTGTAATACAGATTAATCTTTTATTCACATGGATGCACTTGTGGTGTTGTAAAATAAGGTAAATAAAAATAAAGTAAACTTCAAAACATTTCACTTTCTATGGCTTTGTGTAGGTTTTAATAAAATATAGTTATCTTAAATAGCTCTATATTAACCAGTGTCTTGTTCCATAAAGTGCAAACACAGAACTACTGTGTAGATCTCAATGACACAGCTAACAGGACGCACGGACATCAACCCAGGCCAAAATGTCTGTTACTAATGTCAATGACAGTGATGGCAAATTTCATATAAAACTAGACGCAATCTTTGGTTCTGCTTCAAGCCTTAATCTAACATGCACTTTATCACACAGGTGGTATTGTCTAAGTCAGGGATTTGCAAACTTTTTGGGGCTGGGGGGGGGGGCCTTTTGTGATAGCAAATTCATCAGGAACCCCCTCATAAATCATAACTAGAGTGAGATAAAAACAAATAGTCAACAAGGAGTTATCATGACTTCTGCAGTGTATGGCTGAACAATCCAAGTCTCAGGCCTGGGGTGGCAGGTAGCATTTAAAGAACATTTGGGGCGGCAGGTAGCCTAGTGGTTAGAGCGTTGGACTAGTAACCGAAAGGTTGCAAGATCGAATCCCCGAGCTGACAAGGTAAAAATCTGTCGTTCTGCACCTGAACAAGGCAGTTAACCCACTGTTCCTAGGCCGTCATTGCAAATAATAATTTGTTCTCAACTGACTTGCCTAGAAAAATAAATGAAAAAAAGGCCTGCCTCTTGGCATCGAAGTGAATATGCTGTAGTTCTCAAACAAATGTGTTATTGTTGCAGCTTTAAAGGTAACATCCTGCAATCGACACATTGCCATGAGTCAGAGGAAAAAAATAGCAGTTTAAAGCTTAAATTCAAGTGCATTTATGTACAACAAAACATTTTTTTGGGGGGGGGGAGCGGACTTGTACGCCCTGCAGTACCTCCACAGACGCCACTTTTAGAACCCCTGGTCTAAGTGGGACAAAACAATAGAAAATAAAATTATTTCCTATCAAGACGAACACATTCTGCAAAGCAGGCAGTCGAGATCAGTTCCATTCAAGTATTCTCAAGTGACCAGATTGTGTAGATTGCACAATGCTCTAGGCAAACTAAGTGGTATGCCGTCTGCTAAATGACCAAATGGAAATGGAAAATAGCCTTGCATAACTCTGGCCTCAGGGTTGATCGAAAGCATTTCAACCAAGTGACCAAATTTTCGATTGAAAAAGGAGACACGGCTTACCAAAGACAGGAGACATAATCTAGTAAAGGATGCTGGTGTGTTACTGCATAGCTGTGTGTGGTGAAACATTTGACCGGGTACTTGACCTAAACAGCTTTTAGATAATATGTTGACGTACTAATAGGCTTTTCACACTGCATGTTTCAGGTTAGCCTAGAGCTAAATATATCCCAGGGCTAAGAGATGTTGAATCCAGTGTAAATAGCCTATACATGAAGGAAATGGTTGAGGTATGATGTATAATCAAAACACACAAAGCCACTCCACACCACTTCAGCCATTTTGCATTTCAAGACCAAAATGAGGATCACACTCCCCAAAAGAACTAGGAACTAGAAATTCTCCAACTTCCGAGCGTTCAAAACTGTGAAATCGAGGAAAAAGCAATCTGACTGAAAATGTATTTGAACCTTCATCCAACTCGGAATCTTGGGCCTCTTTCTAGAGCTCCGACTTTCCGACCTGAAGATCACCGACGTCATGATTTGACTTCATACTTTTCAGAGTGGCAAGTTGTTTTGAACGCGGCAACACGCACACAAATGCTAATGCATGATGCATCAAACGGCAAGTAGGGGCATCAGGGAGCCTAGTGGTTAGAGCATTGGACTAGTAACCGAAAGGTTGCAATAATTCATCCCTGAGCTGACAAAGTAAAAATCTGTCATTCTGCCCCTGAACAAGGCAGTTAACCCACTGTTCCTAGTTTGTAATTAAAAATAAGAATTTGTTCTGAACTGACTTGCCTAGTTAAATAAAGATAACACTTTAAACATTGTTTTTTCTAAATCAATTAAAAAAAAATTGAGGCATAGAAACAGTGGTTGCCCACATGTGGAGGGAGACCATGTTCTAACGCCCTCAAATGGCTCCTCCCCTTTCCTGACAACCTAGACTAGTAAGGTGAAAACAAGATGGTGGTAACCTCACGAGACTAATGGGCTAGCACCATGTCATGGATTTCTCCTGTGCAGTGCCCTCCTCTCAGATCAGGTGAAGGATTGGTAGCCATTAAAAGAGCAGCTTATTGCAGTGGTTCCCAAAGTTGTTGCACTGTGACCCATATAAAATACTTTATTGTGACCCACCAGGAAAACAAGAGCAATGTTTCTGACCAGGACCTGGTCTAAAGCCACAACCCAAATAAAAAGGATTTGGTCATAAACCACCAACGGTTCTAACCCACCATTACACAGTTCCATAGATAGATCAGAGGGCTGTACTAGCCTTGCTCATTGGGGGCGCTAGTAGTCTATAGGATCCCATAGGGCCTGGAGTGGTGCTCGTTGGGTGTGTGTGTGGGGTTATGATATCTACTCTGGCAATGGAGACGCCAGGCTACTAAATCTCAATATGCATGATCAGTTATGTTGCTAGAGCACAATGAGAACTGTATTCATCAAGGACCTTGTCATGCATCATAGCAATGGATGGCTGACAGAATGCATAATGTTAAATGGGATCTCAGAAGTCCTGCTTGGCTAAACAATAGTGTACTGTACAACACCCATGAGATTCAGGGGCTTGGGTTGCAACTCATGGCCCCATACACCCACGTGCTGCTTTACTGCTGCAATTAAAAACACACAATCATGGTTTCAAAGATGGTAGATGTTCCACCCACATAAGCACTGACAAACACGTGCAATGTTAAGAGTCCTTGATAGACGCATACAGAATCCACTTACCAGACACCTCACATGGCACTAAACACAGAAACACAGTTACACTTAACTTACAAAGAAAGTGTGAAATGATCGTCTAAAACCATCAACTATTAAACACAAGACTTCTAAAAACAAGATAACCTTGAAGGTCTTCAAGGAATCACTTAACAGCTCTCTTCATTTCTATCAGCCTGCCTCAAAACACTGCAATAAGCACTGGCAGCAAACAGGACAGTGAATCATAATACTAGATCATGACCTTGTGCTGGATAAACCCTGCTCTTCTGGGGGGTGAGGGAGGGGGTTAAATCCAGCCAAAAGCCATCCTTATCAACCAGCATAATTCTCAACAGATCTGGCAACCCAGGCCTGTGACCACCAGACAAAGACAGCACCAGAAGTGAGGTTGTTGTCATTTATATTTAGATAAAGGCTTTCACTCCAATGTGAATCATTCATTCTCAACAAGCTAGACAGAGGCCATATCAAGTATCATATCAGATTCAGTCAAAACACAGTTGTAGCATCAGCCCCTGAGTATTTGCACAGGGTAAAGATAGTGTAGAACACAGATTGTCAGTCAGCCACTGTAGAATGTCCTAAAGGTACACATAAAGACATTTTCTAACTAGAGAAGTCACCTGTTCAGTGAGTATGAACTCACTATCAGGCTTGTTCTAGATTCTCCTGCTCGCTCGGTACAGGCTGTTGGAGCAGAATGGATCCTCTGTGATTTGGACAGAGGTGCAGAAATGGGTCAGCAAGCAGGACGTCCCCTGGCTCAAGGGCTGTGGCAGTGTAATGCACTGCATCCTGGGATAGAGGGCTGAGTTTTTGGCAGTCAGTGCAGTGATGTACAGATAGTATGAAGAGATGGGCAGTGCATCCGTCTGCTTCAAGGCTTTCTTATTGAAGTTATTCACTGTGCAAATAGAGAAAGGATTTCCAGTCTTTTAAAAAACATGTGCTTCTAAAGGCAGTCAGTTTATAGACAGCTAAGTGATTGCTTTTAGATGGCAACAAACAAAGGCTGAGCACAAGAAACTTAAAATCATAAGACTTAATTACTGTGTGTCAATAAAAATGATCAAAACAAAAATTACTGTGAGACTTGATGCTTTACCCCCCCAACAGTGTACTTAAATCCAAGCACAATATAATTATGGCTCCACTGAATCCTGTTGATTGCACTGGTGAAAAAGCAGCTATAATATTGCATTAGCTATTTATGATTGGATAGTTATAATATATCAGTATAATATAAAGACCAGAATATAATAATATCAACCCTCAGCCACATCTCACTGAGGTGACTGGTTGGGTGGGTAACGACTAGCTGATCACTAGTCACTACAGTGATAGAGGTTAACATTTGGCTACTTTGAACAACTAGGAATGAGCAGCCATAGAGTATGGCACTACACAGCTAGGAACATAACTTAGCATCCACCTCACAATATGCTCTTAAAAGCCTTGAATAAACAGGTAGAACTATGATCCAGGATTAAAATAAAAATACAATACGAGTATATATAAATATATAATACATAAACACACACAATAAATACAAATAACAAGGAATACTATGGCATAATAAGATCTATTATGGTTAACAATTTCAAGGTACTACCAAATCCTTCCAGTTTCTAAGTTTGTTGTTTCCAATGCTGCAGCACCCTATTGATGGGCCAATCATCAGGGTAAGTGACCGAACAGCGGCAGTATTCACAACCAACTAGTTTAACAGACCTCAGAGTTCTACAGTTATTAAGCTTGATTTAGAGCGGCTCCCTAAAAAACAAGTGGCCATTAAGTTGTGATGGCACTATGTAGGAGCTCATCTGATTAGGGACTGGAATAGTCTTCTATAGGGAGATGGATTGACCATTCACCACAACGCTCTGTGCTGTTTTATAATGTCCAGGTTCCAAACTCACAGTTCTACACCGAGCACAATGCAGCAGCCCAAAAGGCAAAATGGTTTAGTGTGTGTGTGGTCAACATGTCACCGTGCATGGTGCTAAACAGCAATTGAGAGTTTGAAAGCTGAAGAGGTTGCAATTAGTACTTGCTGTCCTCTCTATCCATGGGTGCTTTATTCTGTCTCTCCAAAACTGGGCACGCTACCAACACCTTCTCCATATCCTCCTCCTGCTGTTTTTCCTTCACTCTATTCTCTTCTCCTCTCCCAGGCTTCATATGGCCCAAATCCCCCCCTTTTCTCCATCTCTTTTAAATCCTTTAACAAACAGTACTCATCTAGCAAACCCCTGATTATGCCTTTATCCTACAATGTCTATGTTGTTCTGTGCTGCCACACCAACTAGCTCCTCCCCATCTTGAACTAGAGCCCCTCCCCTGGCCACCAGCAGCTCCTCCTCTTGAATGGGTGCTGCAAAAAGCTTCTCTGGGTCACCCGTGGCGACAGAGGAAGCACGTCGATTGGTCCTTTCCAGCTTGCGGTGCATGCGTGGCTCCTGGGGCGAGTCCTTCTGGTCAAAGACGTCCCTGATTCGGTTGACGCAGACGTTAGCCGCTTCCCTAGTCTCCCTGGAGAGCTGTGATAGGCTGAGAAAGCCATGGGGGAGGTCGTCCACCACACACAGGGTGACTGGCTGATCTACGTTCCTCAGGCGCTTGGCAAACATCACAGAGTCATCCAGCATGGGGTCTAACGCACAGGCCTAAGGGGAGAAGGAGAGATAAACAACAGAGTCAAAGAGGGTCTTCTAGGATCATGTAAAAAAAATACTAAATTGGTAGAAAAGACCAGAAAAAGATTGGGACAAGCCAGTCGTCAACTCCATTTCCCTCCCTCTCACCACTAGGTAGTCCTCCCCTCCCTCTCACCCACCACCTCCCTCCCTCCCACCCACCACTAGGTGTATGGGGGGCAGTCCTCTCAGCATGCTGTCGGGGGCCAGTAGAGGAGACATGTAGGGGTTCCTGACGACAGGCGAGGTGGCCAGCTTCATCTCAGCCAGCCGCTCAGAGCGCAGCGGTTCGAAGCCCAGGGGGAACTCCCGAGGGTGCTCCAGCACCACGCCTTCCTCCCCCTCAGGGGGCGCTATGGCTACAGAGGACAGAGCATCTGACATGGACACCGCCTCCTCTTTGGAGAGGAAGAAGCTCACGTTGTCAGGCTGGAGGGGTACAAGAAAAAGATGTTACCATGGCAATACATAAGTTATCACTAGTCAAGGACCAAGACTGTGGAAACCTTATGGTATAAGATACTGAATAATACTGATGTGTCTTTCCGTTGGGACCAGACACTTGTTCTAAGAATCTACAAGCCTCAAGTATATTTTTTCACATTTCAAATCACAGGAACAAACATTGACATGTTTCACTGTGACGTCATGTGACAGTTCTTCATATTCCCCCTGTAGACAGAGGCATTCATTCAGACTGGCTTTATAGAAACACAGAGATGATCTCCATACTGACACACATTACACTCAGACACACAGTTCTGTCTGCCTGCCTGTCTGCGCCAGTTAAATCTGTGGAGGAGGGAACAAGACAAGCAGCTTGGTCACCATCTATTTGCATAAATTATTCAGCGAGAGGCTTCGTTAAGACAAACACCAACAATTCAGTGACAAGGGTGTCTGAAGTGGTCGTAAACGCAATAAGTAGAGTTCGAATGATTATGATTTTTCAACACCAATACCAATTATTGGAGGACCAAAAAAAGCCGATACTGATTAAAATTGGCCGATTTATTTATATAGATACATATTTGTAATAAATTACAATTACAACAATATTGAATTAACACTTATTTTAACTTAATATAATACATAAATACAATCAAATTAGACTCAAATAAATAATAAAACATGTTCAATTTGGTTTAAATAATGCAAAAACACCGTGTTGGAGAAGAAAAGTGTAATATGTGCCATGTAAGAAAGCTAACGTTTAAGTTCCTTGCTCAGAACATGAGAACATATGAAAGCTGGTGGTTCATTTTAACAAGAGTCTTCAATATTCCCAGGTAAGAAGTTTTAGGTTGTCATTATAGGACTATTTCTCTCTATACCATTTGTATTTCATATACCATCCCTATTGGATGTTCTTATAGGCACTTTAGTACTGACAGCCTAATCTCAGGAGTTGATAGGCTTGAAGTCAAACAGCGCTGTGCCTCAAGCATTGCTAAGAGCTGCAGGCAAACGCTGTAAAGTGCTTTTTGAATGAATGCTTACGAGCCTGCTACTGCCTTTCACCGCTCAGTCAGACTGCTCTATTAAATCATATACTTAATTATAATATAATAAACACACAGAAATACAAGCCTTTGGTCATTAATATGGTCAAATCCGGAAACTATCATTTCGAAAACAAAACTTTTATTCTTTCAGTGAAATACGGAACCGTTCTGTATTCTATCTAACGGGTGGCATCCATAAGTCTAAATATTGATGTTACATTGCACAACATTCAATGTTATGTCATAATTATGTAAAATTCTGGCAAATTAATTACGGTCTTTGTTAGGAAGAAATGGTCTTCACACAGTTCGCAACGAGCCAGGCAACCCAAACTGCTGCAAATACCCTGACTCTGCTTGCACTAAAGGGAAGAAAAGTGACACAATTTCCCTAGTTATTATTGCCTGCTAACATTAATTTATTTTAACTACATATGCAGGATAAAAAAATATATATACTTGTGTATTGATTTTAAGAAAGGCATTGACATTTATGGTTAGGTACATTTGTGCCACGATTGTGCTTTTTTCACGAATGCACTTTTGTTAAATTGTTACCCGTTTGGCAAAGTTGAAGTAGGCTGTGATTCGATGATAAATTAACAGGCACCGCATTGATTATATGCAATGCAGGATAAGCTAGGTAACCAAGTAATATCATCAACCATGTGTAGTTAACTAGTGATTATGTGAAGATTAATAGTTTTTTATAAGTTTAATGCTAGCTAGCAACTTACCTTGGCTCCTTGCAGCCACAAGGTCCTTTTGATGCGGCACTCACGTAACAGGTGGTCAAGCCTGCCACGCAGTCTCCTCGTGGATTGCAATATAAATCGGCATCCAAAAAGGCTGATTACCGACTGTTATGAAAACTTGAAATCGACCTCTAGCAGTAAGGATGAAGCTGCCACACTGATCTGAAGTCAGTTTAACCCCCCCCCCCCCCGAAATTGTTAAGGTTAGGTTTTGGAGAGGGTAATCTGATCCTACACCTGTTAAGGGCAACTCAGGGAGTATCATACCGTGGGTTCGGGGAACACCATTGCATTGTGGGCAGGAGTGGTGGGGGCAGCAGCGGGAGTGGAGTTGGCGTTGTTGGCGTGGCCTGCCAGGTCCTGGCAGGTGTGGCTCTTCAGAGACTCTCTCCTCAGGGAGAAGTCAAAGGGATGCTCAGGGGGCACGGGGGGGTCCGAGTGGGGTGAGCTGATGGATGCCTCAGACACACTCTTCCTCACTGACGAAGACGTGTCTGGAGAGAGAAGAGAGTCACTGACAAAATAAGACAGAGGCAGAGTGAGAGACAAAGACTGAGGCCATTATGGAACAGGGAAACATCAATGAAGACATATGATTGGAGGACGGTGAGAAGAGGCAGGGGTGAGCGGCGTGTGGTTATTGGGAGATGGATATTAAAAGCTAGAATCGTTAGATACTGCATTCATTTTTGGACTCAAATTATTGATATACACCATTGATTGTTGAAGAATATAACTTAAAAATGCCTCATTATCTTAGTTTAACTGTCAATATCCCATCAGAACCCCACATATAATCTTATTTCACCCCAATGTTTTAAACAATATAAATGTAAACTAACACTGTAAAGCTTTAAAACATGGTTAAAACTGCAATGTTTATCACATGGATTGTAAGTCCTTCCATCCATAGCTGTCTACAGTATGAATTTGAGAATGGTTACATTGCTCCAGACCCATCCCTCAGCTTTTTACCAAAACAGACGCAAGGTGCCCACTTTGATTATAGCTTTAAGCAATAATGGTGTCATTACGATATGATCTCCCCGTCACAACACAGCTGTAAGAGGTGTCATGGCTTGTCTGTTCTCAAAGCTGTACTCACTGAGCTCTTCTATTAATAATGGCCTTTAATAATGTACACCCCCCAATGATACAGTCATTAGTCTGGCCCACAGCTGCTGTGTGTCAGGTAACATGGTGACGCCTGGAATAGTCTGCTTACTGCAGGGTTTCAACACAATTAGTGGGGAGAGCCTTCTGTGGCCTAAGATTAAGCAGTGAATTGATATGGATGGATGAGGGTGTGACGCAACAGGGTGGTGGCCGTGGGTGATTGATGGGTTAATTAGACGTCAACTGTGGATATCAATGTCAATAAAATCATCCATACATGGCCCTTCCGGTAATAGGAAAATATTATTTCACCTCAGTCAGACACTAAGATGCGTGAACACAATGACACAGACACACCCTCTCACCACAAGACCCCCCCCACAACAAACACGTGTACCTACCTGTGGATGCCGTGGCAGCGGCTCTGTTGGGGTCCAGTAGGGAGTGGATCCAGTTGGAAGCTCCCTGTTTGAAGTCTCTGAGCAGCAGGGCCGTGTCTCTCCTCACCATGCTCAGAGTGCTCACCTTCTCCACCTGCTTCTCTGCCTGGGGCTCCTCACCTGGGGGAGAGAGGGAGGGGGAGAGGGGAAATGTGGTACCCATCACTCACCAGCATTGATTGGCATACACAAACACCACGCACTACACTCAGGGGCAGTAAACCATCTCTGCACCCTCTCACACAGTCTTACCTGCGTAGGCGCTGAGACACCTGGAGAGCACACTGAGGGGCAGTAGGGGGTCAAAGAGGGTGAGCAGACGGGAGGGCGAGGCATAGGCGGTGAGCAGGATGGCAGGGTAGGCAGCTACGATGCCATCCGGCATCCGCACGCCGTGAGATGCAGCGCGCATCGATGTTGTAATACACAGGTTACCACCAGCACTGTCACCGGCCAGACAGACATTCTCGCCCGTCCAACCTGAGAGAGAGGAGAGTCAGAGTCAGTAGATTGAGGCAAGAGTGTGACAGAGAAACAGAAAGAGGGAGAGAAAGGAGAAAAGCTGAGTAAAAGTGAGAATCTGTATAACACATCCAAGTCCCACTCTCTGTACCCATGTCTATATGGGGCAATGAGGGGGTGGTTGTTGATATGCAAGTACCGTATAGGTGTTGTTTTATCTTGTCCCACAATGTTTTATAATTGAGACATAAATTGAGACTATGGCCATCAGTTGAGTGAGTTCCAAGCTAACCAGTCTTTAGCTTTCTGTCATAATAATCTATTAAGTACCAGGAAACATCCAAAGTAAATATTGAGAACATTGGGAATTAAGTTGAAGTCAGAAGTTTACATACACCTTAGCCAAATACATTTAAACTCAGTTTTTCAA
Organism: Oncorhynchus clarkii lewisi; assembly: GCF_045791955.1. NCBI lineage: Eukaryota > Metazoa > Chordata > Actinopteri > Salmoniformes > Salmonidae > Oncorhynchus > Oncorhynchus clarkii. The sequence continues at coordinate 17,898,640 of NC_092149.1, read as the reverse complement.
TTCCTGACATTTAATCCTAGTAAGAATTCCCTGTCTTGGGTCAGTTAGGATCACCAATATATTTTAAGAATGTGAAATGTCAGAATAATAGTAGAGAGAATGGTTTCTTTCAGCTTTTATTTCTTTCATCACTTTCCCAGTAGACCAGAAGTTTACATACACTCAATTAGTATTTGGTAGCATTGCCTTTAAATTGTTTAACTTGGGTCAAATGTTTCAGGTAGCCTTCCACAAGCTCCCCACAATAAGTTGGGTGAATTTTGGCCCATTCCTCCTGACAGAGCTGGTGTAACTGAGTCAGGTTTGTAGGCCTCCTTGCTCGCACATGCTTTTTCAGTTCTCCCCACACATTTTCTATAGGATTGAGGTCAGGGCTTTGTGATAGCCACTCCAATACCTTGACTTTGTTGTCCTTAAGCCATTTTGCAACAACTTTGGAAGTATGCTTGGGGTCATTGTCCATTTGGAAGACCCATTTGCGACCAAGCTTTAACTTACTGACTGATGTCTTGAGATTTTGCTTCAATATATCCACATCATTTTCAGTCCTCATGATGCCATCTATTTTGAGAAGTGCACCAGTCCCTCCTGCAGCAAAGCACCCCCACAACAGCTGCCACCCCTGTGCTTCACGGTTGGGATGGTGTTCTTCGGCTTGCAAGCATCCCCCTTTAACCTCCAAACATAACAATGGTCATTATGGCCAAACAGTTCAATTTTTGTTTCATCAGACCAGAGGACATTTCTCCAAAAAGTATGATCTTTGTCCCCATGTGCAGTTACAAACTGTAGTCTGGCTTTTTTATGGTGGTTTTGGAGCAGTGCTTCTTCCTTGCTGAGCGGCCTTTCAGGTTATGTCGATATATTACTTGTTTTACTGTGGAAATAGGTACTTTTGTACCCGTTTCCTCCAGCATCTTCACAAGGTCCTTTTGCTGTTGTTCTGGGATTGATTTGCACTAAAGTACGTTAATCTCTAGGAGACAGAAAGCATCTCCTTCCTGAGCGGTATGACAGCTGCATGGTCCCATGGTGTTCATACTTGCGTACTATTGTTTGTACAGATGAACGTGGTACCTTCAGGCGTTTGGAAATTGCTCCCAAGGATGAGGTCTTAGCAGATTTCTTTGAAGGTAGGCCTTGAAATAGATCCACTGGTACACCTCCAATTGATGAAAATGATGTCAATTAGCCTATCAGAAGCTTCTAAAGCCATGAAATAATTTTCGGGAATTTTCCAAGCTGTTTAAAGGCACAGTCAACTTAGTGTATGTAAACTTCTGACCCACTGGAATTGTGATACAGTGAAATATAAGTGAAATAATCTGTCTGTAAACAATTGTTGGAAAAATTACTTGTGTCATGCAAAGTAGATGTCCTAACCGAGTTGCCAAAACTAGAGTTTGTTAACAAGAAATTTGTGGAGTGGTTGAAAATACGAGTTTTAATGACTCAACCTAAGTGTATGTAAACTTCCGACTTCAAATGTAGAGCATCAAAATGTTGTCAAAGACATTTCCCCTCGGGGACATTAAAGACCATTCTATTCTAAGATAAAGTGGCAGTAGTGTGTTATCCTACCCAGCAGTAGGGTTAGGGTTCGATAAAGTGGTAGTAGTGTGTTATCCTACCCAGCAGGTGGTGGTTATTGATGGCACAGCAGTAGGGTTAGATAAAGTGGTAGTAGTGTGTTGTCCTACCCAGCAGGTGGTGGTTATTGATGGCACAGCAGTAGGGTTAGATAAAGTGGTAGTAGTGTGTTGTCCTACCCAGCAGGTGGTGGTTATTGATGGCACAGCAGTAGGGTTAGATAAAGTGGTAGTAGTGTGTTATCCTACCCAGCAGGTGGTGGTTATTGATGGCCCAGCAGTAGGGTTAGATAAAGTGGTAGTAGTGTGTTGTCCTACCCAGCAGCTGGTGGTTCTTGATGGCCCAGCAGTAGGCGTAGAAGCAGTCCTCCAGGGCCCTGGGGAAGGGGGCTTCAGGGGCCAGAGAGTAGTCCACAGACAGGATGGGCACACCCAAGTCCTGAGACCAGCTCTTCAGGTACGGCTGTAGAAGAGAGAAAGGGGGTGAAAGGAGTGAGTGTACTGTAGATGGTGCAACCTCCTACCAGGGCAGGCAGAGTGCTGTTTGCAGTTCTGAAGGCTTCTTAGTGCCCCCTAGCTAGCTTTACAGGAGGTGGTGTTGGGAAGGATAGGAGAGAGGTCCTGGTATCAGATGCCCACCTTGCAGGTTCTGTATTGGTGAACTACCAACCCAACACTGCCTAACTCCAGTGGTGGCTTGGTAATTCTGTTATGAAAATACCAGTTATGTGCACTGTGCTCACAAATGCAATATGACAACCTTGCTCTCAATACACATGGGTGGTGTTAACCTGTTGTTGCTATGCAATTTGATGTCATAGTAGCTAAATGATTAGCATTCTTAGACATAAATCTCCTCTGACAATATTAGTCTGCCCTCCTCTAGAGAAGTTTCTCTCCTGTCCTTCGATCGCTCCATTGCCACTCCTCTTCTCTCTAAGTATCAGTGACAGTGTCAGTAGTGACAGCTCTGCCTCTCTAAACAATACACAGAGAGCCTCACCTCAGTGGCCCATGACTGGATGTGACCACATCACACTGCCAGACACCACCTCAACACCATCCCTGGGAATCTGCCCTGCACTTTTAAAGCCACGCTGCCATAATGGATCAGTCTGGCACCGCTGACATGCGTGTCGTTGTGTGCGCGCGTGCGCCTGCGTGCCAATTTGAACGATCGTCATTGTCAGTACATGATGCGTTTTGAAACCCGTCAGCGCCGCTGGCCAGGTCTGCCAATCACAAGGCTTGCCAGCGGACCCCATAGAGAGAGATGAATGCCCTCACAGACTCTATCCATCTCCTCACTGGCCAGGGGGAGGAAGGAAGAACAGAGTGGGTACAGTGAAGGAGGGAGGAGAGAGAAAGGAAAGCAAAGAGCAGAGGTGGATTACAAAAATGACAGAAGAGGTCATTAGGACAAAGGAGAGTAGAGCGCAAAGGGAATAATGATCAGAAAGGAGGAACGCGTAGAGGACAGGGTTAGAGGAGAGAGCCTAAAGCATGGAGATCACACACAGACAGACATCTTCCATTAGGGCCTATGTAATATAAAGCCATAATAACTTCATGCAGAGTTCCAGGCTAATTCAACATGACAGGCTTGTTCCTCCTCAGATCACTTCCTATAGCCTCTGGTTGCCAGGCTATTGGAGATCAAGGGACTGCCAGTCCATTCTGGTTTCATGGTGATGCGTCTCAGTGGTTTAAAGTACCCTGCTGGTTATATAATACAGGGGGGAGAGAGAGGAGATGGAATGAGGAGGGAGGAGAGAGACAGGAGTGGATTTGGGGGAAAGAGGGGCTGGCCTGCACCAATCACTGGATAATATAGAGTGATATAAATATATAAGTCAGTTTGTGTCCATCAACCCTATTGGATGAATTAAACAGTCATTAGCAGGAACGGCTCATTACAGGGAAGCCATGGAGTGAAAACACAATCATTCCGAACATATCCTCAAGACCACCAAGTACCCCTATAACAACGCAATTCTCAAACTATTCATTAGAATGGTTTGATTCCAGTTAACAAAAGTAATAAATAAAAAAAGACATTGAGGTCTGAACATGATAGGCTGTGGAGAGAACCAGGCCACGCCATGGGTTCCCACCATAGAGACACTAGTTAGGTTAAAGGTGAAATGTGACGGTCAATTCCTCCCCAACAAACAAACGAGAACAGAATGTGTTATTACCTCGTGAGACTTGGAGGTCTGAGCCACAAAGCCTCCTCCGTGGTAGTGCACCAGGAGCCAGCGAGAAGGGGGGCTCTGCTTGGTCTTCATTCCCAGAGACAGGGAGATAGGACCCCCCTCAGAACGAGACAGGGACAGCAACGCCTCACTGTCCTACAGAAGAGGGAGGGAGACAGAGACAGCCAGAGAATCACTATCGCAATCAAAGCTAGAACAAAATCTGTTTTCACTTCAATTGCTACAGATGTTGATTTGTCCGTTTGCTTTACAGCTCTCTGTTGAACAATCCCTTCAGTCAGGACTAGCGGCGTGGTTTGTTCTCTGCTCCAGACTGTCCTTCCAGCTCCACCACAAACACACTATTCTCATTCCCATTCATTAACATTAGCAGGGAACAGCAGAGGCTTTCGCTTGTGTTTGCCACATAAAACAACAGCTCTTTGACTGAGCAGGATCAATGAGTGAGTTAAAAGTGTTGGCTGATATCATGTCTGGTATAATGCCAGACTACAGATGCTCAGCTCTGCTGTTCAATACCTCCCCAAATAAATAAAGTGTGTGTGTGTGGATTTAAAGGGATTAAGAGCTGCGGATGAGCAGAGAAGACAAGACACTGTCATTTACTACAGCTGCTCTCAAACAAAGGAAACGCAAAGTAACAGAATCCCTTGATGTTCAAGCATTTCACGCAGGAAGGGGCTTCTCAACAGCTGATGAAAGCAGCAGCTTAAAGCCAATTAACTTGGGAAATACACACTGCACATTTTGATCTACCAGTCAAAGGTTCTGCTTGTCAGATTTGAAAGGTTAACAAAAGTGAACTTTGACCTACAATCAGCTGAGACTGGAATGTAACCAGTATGAGACCAAGGTTGTATTCACTAGGAACCAAAGAACAAAGCGGGACCGACAGTTGAAGTCAGAAGTTTACATACACCTTAGCCAAATACATTTACTCAGTTTTTCACAATTCCTGACATTTAATCCTAGTAAAAATTCCCTGTCTTAGGTCAGTTAGAATCACCACTTTATTTTAAATTTGTGAAATGTCAGAATAATAGTAGAGAGAATAATTTATTTCAGCTTTTATTTATTTCATCACATTCCCAGTGGGTCAGCAGATAACATACTAATTGAGTGTATTTGGTAGCATTGCCTTTAAATTATTTAACTTGGGTCAAACGTTTCGGGTAGCCTTCCACAAGCTTCCCATAATAAGTTGGGTGAATTTTGGCACATTCCTCCTGACAGAGCTGGTGTAACCGAGTCTAGTTTGTAGGCCTCCTTGCTCGCACACTTTTTCAGTTCTGCCCATACATTTTCTGTAGGATTGAGGTCAGAGCTTTGTGATGGCCACTCCAATACCTTGACTGTTGTCGTCCTTAAGCCATTTTGCCACAACTTTGGAAGTATGCTTGGGGTCATTGTCCATTTGGAAGACCCATTTGCGACCAAGCTTTAACTGATGTCTTGAGATGTTGCTTTAATATATCCACATCATTTTCCGTCCTCATGATGCCATCTATTTTGTGAAGTGCACCAATCCCTCCTGCAGCAAAGCACCCCCACAACATGATGCTGCCACCCCCGTGCTTCACAGTTGGGATGGTGTTCTTCAGCTTGCAAGCCTCTCCCTTTTTCCTCTAAACATAACGATGGTCATTATGACCAAACAGTTACATTTTTGTTTGACCAGAGGACATTTCTCCAAAAAAATGATATTTGTCCCCATATCCCATTGCAAACCGTAGTCTGGCTTTTTATGGCGGTTTTGGAGCAGTGGCTTCTTCCTTGCCAATATAGGATGTCAATATAGGACTCGTTTTGCTGTAAATGTAGCCGATGTGAAATGGCTAGCTAGTTAGCGGTGGTGCGCGCTAATAGCGTTTCAATCGGTGACGTCACTTGCTCTGAGACCTTGAAGTAGTGGTTCCCCTTGCTCTGCAAGAGCCGCGGCTTTTGTGGAGCGATGGGTAACGATGCTTCGAGGGTGACTGTTGATGTGTGCAGAGCGTCCCTGGTTCGCGCCCAGGTCAGGGCGAGGGGACGGACGTAAAGTCTATACTGTTGCATAAATATAGATACTTTTGTGCCCGTTTCCTCCAGCAGCTTCACAAGGTCCTTCACAAAATCTGGGATTGATTTGCACTTTTCGCACCAAAGTACGTTCATCTCTAGGAGACAGAACGTGTCTCCTTCCTGAGCGGTATGACGGCTGCGTAGTCCCATGGTGTTTATACCTGCGTACTATTGTTTGTACAGATGAACGTGGTACCTTCAGGCGTTTGTAAATTGCTCCTAAGGATGAACCAGACTTCAGGGTAGGCCTTGAAATACATCCACAGGTACTAAAGCCATGACATAATTTTCTGGAATTTTCCAAGCTGTTTAATTAAAGGCACAGTCAACATAGTGTATGTAAACTTCTGACCCATTGGAATTGTGATACAGTGAATTATAAGTTAAATTATCGGTCTGTTAACAATTGAATCGGATAAAAAAAAGAATAAAAAAAAAAGGTATTTGAGTCACTTCAAACTGCCAATATGAACAGGGCTTTAGTTACCTGTCCCTCCCTCAGCTCGAAGGAGATCAGCCTCATCTGTACGGGGCCAGGGCCGGTGTGGGCCGACGGGGCCTCTATGGTGACAGTGAGGTGGGGATCAGCCACCAGCGGGAGGTCAAAGGGCACAGGGGGCACTGACAGGGCACGGTTCACCTTCACCTGGGTGGATGTCATACTGGCTAGACTCTGAGGGGGAGAGTGGAAGGAAAGTTAGAAGATTACTTTGTTATCCGTCACAGATACACCGCAATGTTTCAGTCTTTCCTTTAGGAGGAGGGACAAGAAAGAGAGGGAAGGCTGAGGGCAAATCAGATAAACATTCATAATATAATTTAATTATTTTGATCTTCCGGTCATTTGTAGGTCAATAAACTTGACCAAAGACAAAGCTGAGAGCATCTCCTCATGGCAGGAAAGAATCCAGTAAAATCTAAACAGTGACAGTATTACAAGCTCTGCAACTACATAACTATGAGAGGAATGAAAGACAGAGTCAAGATAGCCAACAGGACAAACACTGAGCAACACATACAAGGGAAGAGTAATCTACCACTGAGCTGTACATCCCAGGGAAAGGGAAGAGTAATCTACCACTGGGCTGTACATCCCAGCGGAAGGGAAGAGTAATCTACCACTGGGCTGTACATCCCAGCGGAAGGGAAGAGTATTCTACCACTGAGCTGTACATCCCAGCGCAAGGGAAGAGTATTCTACCACTGAGCTGTACATCCCAGCGGAAGGGAAGAGTATTCTACCACTGGGCTGTACATCCAAGCGCAAGGGACGAGTATTCTACCACTGAGCTGTACATCCCAGCGCAAGGGAAGAGTAATCTACCACTGAGCTGTACATCCCAGCGCAAGGGAAGAGTAATCTACCACTGAGCTGTACATCCCAGCGCAAGGGAAGAGTAATCTACCACTGAGCTGTACATCCCAGGGCAAGGGAAGAGTATTCTACCACTGAGCTGTACATCCCAGGGCAAGGGAAGAGTATTCTACCACTGAGCTGTACATCCCAGCGCAAGGGACGAGTATTCTACCACTGAGCTGTACATCCCAGCGCAAGGGAAGAGTAATCTACCACTGAGCTGTACATCCCAGCGCAAGGGAAGAGTATTCTACCACTGAGCTGTACATCCCAGCGCAAGGGAAGAGTAATCTACCACTGAGCTGTACATCCCAGGGCAAGGGAAGAGTATTCTACCACTGAGCTGTACATCCCAGGGCAAGGGAAGAGTATTCTACCACTGAGCTGTACATCCCAGCGCAAGGGAAGAGTATTCTACCACTGAGCTGTACATCCCAGCGCAAGGGAAGAGTATTCTACCACTGAGCTGTACATCCCAGCGCAAGGGAAGAGTATTCTACCACTGAGCTGTACATCCCAGCGCAAGGGAAGAGTATTCTACCACTGAGCTGTACATCCCAGCGCAAGGGAAGAGTATTCTACCACTGAGCTGTACATCCCAGCGGAAGGGAAGAGTATTCTACCACTGGGCTGTACATCCAAGCGCAAGGGACGAGTATTCTACCACTGAGCTGTACATCCCAGCGCAAGGGAAGAGTAATCTACCACTGAGCTGTACATCCCAGCGCAAGGGAAGAGTAATCTACCACTGAGCTGTACATCCCAGCGCAAGGGAAGAGTAATCTACCACTGAGCTGTACATCCCAGGGCAAGGGAAGAGTATTCTACCACTGAGCTGTACATCCCAGGGCAAGGGAAGAGTATTCTACCACTGAGCTGTACATCCCAGCGCAAGGGACGAGTATTCTACCACTGAGCTGTACATCCCAGCGCAAGGGAAGAGTAATCTACCACTGAGCTGTACATCCCAGCGCAAGGGAAGAGTATTCTACCACTGAGCTGTACATCCCAGCGCAAGGGAAGAGTAATCTACCACTGAGCTGTACATCCCAGGGCAAGGGAAGAGTATTCTACCACTGAGCTGTACATCCCAGGGCAAGGGAAGAGTATTCTACCACTGAGCTGTACATCCCAGCGCAAGGGAAGAGTATTCTACCACTGAGCTGTACATCCCAGCGCAAGGGAAGAGTATTCTACCACTGAGCTGTACATCCCAGCGCAAGGGAAGAGTATTCTACCACTGAGCTGTACATCCCAGCGCAAGGGAAGAGTATTCTACCAGCGACCCGTTCCAGGGTCCGTCCAGAGTGGTCAGTGACTCACAGATAGAACCTCGGTCTCTGTGATGTTCCAGAAGGCCTTCCAGAAGTGGACGTCCAGGTTCTGAGTGATGCGTTCAAACTCCGCCCCCCTTAACTCCGGGTCGATGGCGTACTTCCCTGAGGTAAAGAAGGAGCTGGCTGCTACACCTGGAGACAGAGGGAAGGGGGAGAGAAGATAGTGGATATATGGTTGTAGGAGGCAGGCAAGAAAGAGAGGGTGATAGACAGTTGCAGGTAAAAAGAGAGGGGGACAAGGTAGTGGAAGTGGCAGAGGGAAAAATGTATAGGTATGGATAAAGATGAATGACAGAAAAGGGACAGGGAAAAGAGGGAGAGAGTGGAGGAGAGGGAGTGAGTGGATGCTAACACATCAAATCAACTCACAGACAGAAACACAGGGATGGGGAGGCAGAGAGAGCGATGGCCATGAGTGGAGGCAGTAGATGCTACTGTTAAACAGAACTTTCAATCCCTGTAGCTACAGGAGTGTCTGGATGAGACGGAGCAGTGGTCACCTGTTGTCCAGGAGAGCTGAATTGTATGGCTATTTGTTCCACCAGAGCACTAAAACAAGAGGATTCCCCTAATCTAATTAAACACTAAGACTTGGTCACATTATGCCTGTGGTCACCTACTAACCATGTCAAAGCCTGGCTCTATCTCCCAGACTGAGACTACGGCAGTGGTCAGGGGGACAGACACTCACCATATGGTGCAATACCTCCTTCCTCCACTGGGAAGCAGCAAAAAGCAAAAGACAGTGTTAGATCATATTGTGTGTGTGCCATCACATCCTTCATAAACAGGTGTAGACTAACAGTGAAATGCTTACTTGTGTATGTGTGCTGTACGGAGAAGGTGCTTTCTGTACTCATAAGTGTCCATATATCAATGACCTATGAAATGTTGGAATCCTTCTAGACTGTAATGTGATTTGGTGATTAAAATAAACTATTTCAAATGTGTGTGTGGGTTAATTTAAGTAAGTCTCCCTTTAAATTACCCTTTAATGATGTATTGTATCTAGCATTGATATTCTCCCTCACAATCCCTTCACGTCGACTGAGTTGCCATGTCAGTAGAATGGTTTAGGATGTAAATGAGAATGAATTAGTGATTGAGTGGCTTTTGTTTCCATCAATAGGGAGGTTTGCTGGAGCCACTGACCAATGCCTGACTGGTGGCGCCTGTAGTTCTCTCCGAAAGCCACCAGGCCGATGGCTATGGTCTGCAGACAGGGACGGATGGCTGGAGTGAACTGGAAGAGGAGAGACATGAAACCAATCACAACAAAATACTTTTCCCTGAGGCTAACAAAAGGGCCTCAAGATCATCCCAAAAGTATTCTGCCCTCCCAGTCTCCTCTCCTCCCCCCCACCTGGAATCCGAGGCAGCGTCCGTAGAAGCAGCCCTTGTGCATGGAGGAGTACTCCCGGATGAAGCTCTGGCTGAGGCCGCTCTCCTCGTGGAAGAAGAGGTTCCCGTGGCTGTTGTCGTGCAGCAGTCGCTGGGCCAGGTAGAGCAGGGCTCTCAGCTGACATAGGGCCGAGCAGTAGGCCTCCATCTCCCCTGCGTTGTGGGCCGTCCGAAAGAAGATGCTGCGTCGGTTGGTGGAGATGTAGCGCCCCTTGTGGATGATGTGGAGAATGCAGCAGCGCACCACCTAAGAGCGGGGTGGGAGGAGGAAAAGTGCTGTGTGTGAGTGATAGAAATGACATTCAAAAAAGAGAATGTCTGAGAGAAAATAACGACAGGTAAAGAAAAGGAGTGTGAGAGACAGACCATGAAAAAGATGGAGACAGAAATTCAGAGACATTTAATAAGAGGTAAGCAGCTGGCAGAGGTCATGATTTCTCATCCATACAAGAGGGAGCCTGAATAGGTTCTATTATGACACTCACTCAATTGGTAGGAAGAAAAAAAAGGCATACGATGCTGGTGTTGAATTTTTCCCACACATACACACTCCCTCTTGGGGTGGCAGGTAGCCTAGTGGTTAGAGCGTTGGACTAGTAGTCGGAAGGTTGCTAGATCGAATCCCCGAGCTGACAAGGTAAAAATCTGTTGCTCTGCCCCTGAACAAAGCATTTAACCCACTGTTCCTCGGCCGTTATTGAAAATAAGAATGTTCTTAACCGACTTGCCTAGTAAAATAAAGGTAAACATTCTTTTTTAAACTAGGGAGTTGTCACACAGACACAAACCCTGCCATCCTACCTTGACTAGAGAGCGGTATCCATTGGCTGGTATGTGTGGGTCAAAGTCAAAGTGGTGGTAGACAGCAGCAAAGCCGGAGATGACAGGTTCCAGGCTGCGGGCGTGCTCCTGGATCAGGGTCATGGTGTCCACCAGTCGCTGTGCCGCGCCCCCCTGGGACCCCTTAGCACCCTCAGAGAAGAATGTAGCATTCTCCTCACACACACTGTACAGGGCAGTAAACACCGCCTTAGTGTCCATCACTGGGGGGGAAGAGAGGGAAGCCTGAAACAGTCAGCATGCAACAACAAAGACTGATCATGCCTAATTCCAAAAAAAGATATCTATGGCCATACTTAATACTCACTTCAATCAAATGGCTAACCCACTATAGCAGCACACAACAGTTGATTTGGAGTAAGAGTCTATCCCATGACATACCAGACAACATACACATGGCCACATTCAGAAAAACAGACCTTGTTTGTATAATTACCTAGCGACGCAATACTGCTGCTAGTAGGGTGGCACATTTTGGCGAATATTCAGAAGTGAAAACTTTCCGTAGGATTTTAAAAATGGGAATTAATGTGAATATATGCAAATGAATACCATTTAAAAAGTAGATTTATTTTGCATTGGATATACACTGCTCAAAAAAATAAAGGGAACACTTAAACAACACAATGTAACTCAAGTCAATCACACTTCTGTGAAATCAAACTGTCCACTTAGGAAGCAACACTGATTGACAATACATTTCGCATGCTGTTGTGCAAATGGAATAGACAACAGGTGGAAATTATAGGCAATTAGCAAGACACCCCCAATAAAGGAGTGGTTCTGCAGGTGGTGACCACAGACCACTTCTCAGTTCCTATGCTTCCTGGCTGATGTTTTGGTCACTTTTGAATGCTTTCACTCTAGTGGTAGCATGAGACGGAGTCTACAACCCACACAAGTGGCTCAGGTAGTGCAGCTCATCCAAGATGGCACATCAATGCAAGCTGTGGCAAGGTTTGCTATGTCTGTCAGCGTAGTGTGCAGAGCATGGAGGCGCTACCAGGAGACAGGCCAGTACATCAGGAGACGTGGAGGCCGTAGGAGGGAGTCTGGAGACGCCGTGGAGAATGTTCTGCTGCCTGCAACATCCTCCAGCATGACCGGTTTGGCGGTGGGTCAGTCATGGTGTGGGGTGGCATTTCTTTGGGGGGCCGCACAGCCCTCCATGTGCTCGCCAGAGGTAGCCCGACTGCCATTTGGTACCGAGATGAGATCCTCAGACCCCTTGTGAGACCATATGCTGGTGCGGTTGGCACTGGGTTCCTCCTAATGCAAGACAATGCTAGACCTCATGTGGCTGGAGTGTGTCAGCAGTTCCTGCAAGAGGAAGGCATTGATGCTATGGACTGGCCCGCCCGTTCCCCAGACCTGAATCCAACTGAGCACCAGGACATCATGTCTTGCTCCATCCACCAACGCCACATTGCACCACAGACTGTCCAGGAGTTGGCGGATGCTTTAGTCCAGGTCTGGAAGGAGATCCCTCAGGAGACCATCCGCCACCTCATCAGGAGCATGCCCAGGCGTTGTAGGGAGGTCATACAGGCAGGTGGAGGCCACACACACTACTGAGCCTCATTTTAACTTGTTTTAAGGACATTACATCAAAGTTGGATCAGCCTGTAGTGTGGTTTTCCACTTTAATTTTGAGTGTGACTCCAAATCCAGACCTCCATGGGTTGATAAATTTAATTTCCATTGATAATTTGTGTGATTTTGTTGTCAGCACATTCAACTATGTAAAGAAAAAAGTATTTAATAAGAATATTTCATTCATTCAGATCTAGGATATGTTATTTTAGTGTTCCCTTCATTTTTTTGAGCAGTGTATTTACCTTATCATAAGTAGACAATTGCAAATGATTAAATCGTTCCAAGAACAACAAAAAAGTATTTTGTTACGAATTGAACTTTAAATGATTTGACTCTTCACATGGGATGATTTCACTGAACAACAAAATAAAGGGAATATTGAATGATCACCAATGATTCATTGCATCTCCCAAAAATCTGTGAAATTATAGTCTAGAAACTAAAGCTTTGGTTGTCTTCCTCTCAGGCTTCCATGTCTTCTCCCTGGACCTCCTCAATGTCCTTCTCTTGAACCTCAGACTGAGGCCTCATCTTCACTGTCACTTTCCAACCTTGAGGATGGCTCGTTGTCAGGCTCAAAAAGCCTCAAATTTGAGCCGAGGGTCACACATTTTTCGGCCATTGTATTGGTCGACCTGTTGTGTGCTTTGGTGTGTATGTTCCCAAACAAAGACCAGTTGAGCTCTGAGGCGGCTGATGGTGGGATTTGGAGGAAGATGGAGGCAACAGGGGAAAGAGCCTCAGATGTACAAAGTCCCTTCCACCAGGTGGCTGATGAAATATGTTGGCACGACTGCCATATTGCATCTCTATCCCAAAGCCTTTGGTTGGAAGTGTACTTCACCAGACTGCCAAGAACCTTGCCCTAATCCAGACTAGGTGGCGAGACACAATAGTGATGACACCATAGGCCTTGTTGATCTCTGCGCCAGACAGGATGCTTTTGCCAGCATTACTTGGGGTCCAACAAGTACGCTGCAGCGTCAGGCAGAAGCCTTCACGCTTTTTGATGCATTTCAGAACTGCAGTTTCCTCTGCTTGGAGCAACAGTGAAGTGGGAAGGGCAGTACGGATTTCTTCTCTTACAGCTGCAAGCAGAGTCTGAACATCAGACAGGGAGACAATGCCAGCCACAATCCGTGCTACTGCTATGGGTTTCAGGCTGCTTACCACTCTCTCCCAAAATACATCCAGGAGGATCCTCTTGATGGGGCTGTCCATAATGGCATACTGATATGGCCATTTGTTGGAGAGACTCCCTCCCCTCCAGGAGACTGTCAAACATGATGACACCACCCCACCCCTTGACCCTTCACACACCTAACCATTTCCTTGTCTCTCGTAGTGTATCCATTGTTTTCAGTGCAATGACGTCCTTGAGGAGCAGATTCAATGCAGGAGCAGCACAGCCAATGGGTGTGATGTGAGGGTAGGACTCCTCCACTTTAGTCCAAGCAGCCTTAATGTTTGCAGCATTGTCGGTCACCAGTGCAAATACCTTCTGTGGTCCAAGGTCCTGGATGACTGCCTTCAGCTCATCTGCAATGTAGAGACCGGTGTGTCTGTCGTTCCTTGTATCTGTGCTCTTGTAGAATACTGGTTGAGGGGTGGAGATGTAGTTAATTATTCCTTGCCCACAAACATTCGACCACCCATCAGAGATAACAATGCAGTCTGCTTTCTCTGTGATTTGCTTGACCTTCCCTTGAACTCTGCTGAACTCTGCATCCAGCAAATGAGTAGATAAAGCATGTCTAAAGGGTGTATCCTGGGCAGAGAACATACATACATCTCTTCCAATACACATTTCCTGTGAGCAGCAGAGGTGAACCAGTTGCATACACATCTCGAGCAAGACATACATCAGCATTGCTCGGACTACGTTTCTCCATTGAGTCAAAAAAAAAAAAAACTTCTGATTCCAGGAGGACCATGAGCTGTTGCTTTTGATAAGATCTCTGATTCATCATTTTCATCTCAAATAGAAGTAGAGGGAATTCTGTCAGAGGTAGCTTGTTGTGAGCTCTGAGGGAAATTTATGCACTTGTCCAGATGATTCTGCATCTTTGTTGCATTTATCACATGTGATTTGGCACAGTATTTGCAAATGTACACAGGTTTTCCTTCTACATTAGCTGCAGTGAAATGTCTCCACACATAATTTCTGTTAAGACTAGCCTTAGTGTTCTTGGGTGACAGGCACTATGGTGGTCTGCTTAAAACATTCTGGTATTACAGACTCGGACAGGGAGAGGTTGAAAATGTCAGTGAAGACACTCGCCAGTTGGTCAGCGCATGCTCGCAGTACATGTCCTGGTAATCCATCTGGCCCTGCGGCCTTGTGAATCTTGACCTGTTTGAAGGTCTTAATCACATCGGTTGCCGAAAGCGTGATCACAGTCTTCCGGAACAGCTGGTGCTCTCATGCATTTTTCATTTCTATTTGCCTCAAAGTGAGCATAGACATAGTTTAGCTCGTCTGGTAGGCTTGTGTCACTGGGCAGCTCTCGGCTGTGCTTCCCTTTGTAGTCGGTAATGGTTTGAAAGCCCTGCCACATCCGATGTAGTACGATTCAATCTTTTTCCTGTATTGGGGCTTTGCATGTTTGATGGTTCGTTGGAGGGCATATTGGAATTTCATAAACTTCCAGGTTAGAGTCCCACTCTTTGAAAGCGGCAGTTCTAGCCTTTAACTCAGTGTGAATATTGCCTGTAATCCATGGCTTCTGGTTGGGGTATGTACGTACGGTCACCGTGAGGACGAGATGATCTACGTACTTCTTGATGAAGCTTATTTACATAAATACATAGCACGCCACCCCTTGTCTTACCAGATGCTGTTCTATCCTGCCGGTAGAGGATGTTATAAGCTAACTTTGATGAATTTAAGCAAAATTCCCGCACTTAACTTCCCATGGAAGATTTCTGGAAATTTACCGGAAAGCATGACCCTTTGCTACCCTAGCTGTAACAGATCCACCATCTCATCTGCCACTGTAAAAAGCATAGAGACACTTCGACATTTGCAACATTGAAATTCGATCTTCACTGGGTACTGTAATAACGAACGTATCGGGAGTCGGGACGAGACAGAAAGCTTTTCTCTGCCAGTTGAAATCATGAATCAGCATAATTTTTCTGGATATACAGTTGAAGTCAGAAGTTTACATACACTTAGGTTGGAGTCATTAAAACTATTTTTTCAACCACTCCGCAAATGTCTGGTTAACAAACTATAGTTTTGGCAAGTCGGTTAGGACATCTACTTTGTGCATGACAAGTAATTTTTCAAACAACTTATAATTCACTGTATCACAATTCCAATGGGTTAGAAGTTTACATATACCGAGTTGACTGTACCTTTAAACAGCTTGGAAAATTCCAGAAAATGATGTCATGGCTTTAGAAACTTCTGATAGGTTAATTGACATCATGTGTCAATTGGAGGTGTACCTGTGGATGTATTTCAAGGCCTACCTCCAAACTCTGTGCCTCTTGCTTGACATCCTGGGAAAATCAAAAGAAATCAGCCAAGACCTCAAAAAAATTGTAGACCTCCACAAGTCTGGTTCATCCTTGGGAGCAATTTCCAAATGCCTGAAAGTACCACGTTCATCTGTACAAACAATAGTATGCAAGTATAAACACCATGGGACCACGCAGCCGTCATACCACACAGGAAGGAGACACGTTCTGTCTCCTAGAGATGAACATACTTTGGTGAGAAAAGTGCCAATCAATCCCAGAACAGCAGCAAAGGACCTTGTGAAGCTGCTGGAGGAAACAGGTACAAAAGTATCTATATTTACAGTAAAACTAGTCCTACATTGACATAACCTGAAAGGCCACTCAGCAAGGAAGAAGCCACTGCTCCAAAACCGCCATAAGAAAGCCAGACTATGGTTTGCAACGGGATATGGGGACAAAGATCATATTTTTTTGAGAAATGTCCTCTGGTCTGATGAAACTGTTTGGTCATAATGACCATTGTTATGTTTTGAGCAAAAAGGGGGATGCTTGCAAGCTGAAGAACACCATCCCAACCATGAAGCACAGGGGTGGCAGCATCATGTTGTGGGGGTGCTTTGCTGCAGGAGGGACTGGTGCACTTCACGAAATAGATGGCATCATGAGGACTGAAAATGATGTGGATATATTGAAGCAAAATCTCAAGACATCAGTCAGGAAGTTAAAGCTTGGTCGCAAATGGGTCTTCCAAATGGACAATGACCCCAATCATACTTCCAAAGTTGTAGCAAAATGGCTTAAGGACAACAAAGTCAAGGTATTGGAGTGGCCATCACAAAGCCCTGACCTCAATCCTATAGAACATTTGTGGGCAGAACTGAAAAAGCGTGTGCGAGCAAGGAGGCCTACAAACCTGACTCAGTTACACCAGCTCTGTCAGGAGGAATGGACCCAAATTAAACAATTTAAAGGCAATGTTACCAAATACTAATTGAGTGTCTAAACTTCTGACCCACTGGGAATGTGATGAAATAAATAAAAGCTAAAAGAAACCATTCTTAAAATAAAGTGGTGATCCTAACTGACCCAAGACAGGGAATTTTTACTGGGATTAAATGTCAGGAATTGTGAAAAACTGAGTTTAAATGTATTTGGCTAAGGTGTATGTAAACTTCTGACTGTATACAAAGAAATGTCAATAGAAAAACAGGTCAAATTAAACAAAAATGCAGCTAGTTTGCCGTCTTTCTAACTTCAGTCTGAAGTGTGTAGGTGGCTAGCTAGCAAGGGGGAAGAGCCTCCATAGCAACCATTTTTGGGTAGTGGTGCTTTACATGGCAGTCAGAAAGAGACCATGTCACAGCCATGATAAATGTCCTAACACATGGCCTCATGTATTATTGCTTAAGTATAAAAGTTGATTGACTGAAATGTTGCGCAAGCTGGGAAAACTAAATCAAAGCTTCATTCCTCTAAGACAGTCATGTAACTGGAGCAGAGAGCAAGTGGTGGAACACATCGTGTTGCTGTCTTTTCCCGCTCTGTCCTTCCTCTCTTGTGGTCCCAAAGGGAGGAACACGACTGAAACCATTTCTGAGAGGAGTTCATCAAACAAACAGAGTAACCATGCATTAATAGTGAACTGAACTGCCATCCAAGCAATAAACACCTCACGCCCTGGTACTCCACTAGGAGTCCACTCAGCCTGTACTCTGCCTGTCAGCCAGGCTGCCTGCTGTATGGAGTTCTAGTGAGCCACCTGAGAGCACAGTTTCCACAGCAGAAGCACAGGGAAGAGCACCCCGGGTGACACAGGTACTTACTGTATAGAATGACCGAGATGGAGAGAGACAGGGAGAGAGAGCATGCAGATGGTCAGAGTGAGAGCATGACCACACGAGGGAAATAAAGAGCATGCAATGGAAGGTGATTCATGTTCTCTCAGACAGTCAAGGCCACTGATTCTAAGATCCAACAATGCTTGAATTATGAATGTATATGAAGATAAGAGACAAGGAAAGGAATAAGGAAGGCATTACAGATACAATGCCTCTCAGAGAAATGATGGTGGGCCAGCTACAGACATTTATGGTACTGTACAAGTCAGTCAGAGGGGCCATCACTTTGTTGTGAGGAATCTCAGCCTCCTAACATCCAGGCAGCAAACTTGTCTCACACCAGTGAATCTCCCCATCCTCTAGCCATCACTACATCCTTCTCCAATTGCTTCTCTCCTCAGAAAGCAATGGAATGACACACTAGGCGTGTGAAACTACCACATGCTGGAGGGAGATAGCACAAAACTTCACAGTATTGAAGAAAAATTGATTATCAGGCTTATTCATTGCCAATGACTTATCCTGCTCCAAAGCATGAAGAAAATCATGTGTAATTACCTGCTATTCTTCAGTTGACTGCTATATTGAGAACACCCTATCCACCTTATGCTTTGCCCTACATTACCCAACCACCCTGTCCAATTCCCCAAATTCTCAGCCTCCTTCGTCACCAAGCATCCCAGAACGCAGCACTCCCTTTGGGACCAAACTCCTTCTCTTCCCCTAGCTCTTTGTATGCTCTCATTTTCTCCCTCCCTCCCTTCTCTGTGTCACAAACCAAGCATCTATAGTTAACCAGAAACAGAGGGAGGGTGTGTGTGCACATTGCCACCAACTCTGTCCAGCAGAAATGTGTCCAAAAGAGTTTGTCTGCAATGCTGGGCCCAGGGGCAACCAGTACCAGTGACTGGACATGACACACAAGTATAGCAACACTGAACAAGACACTGGCTTAGCAAGAGCTTAGTACAACTAGATACTTACACATTACAAATTCATTAGGTTTTGTGATTAAGTAAATCAGAAACCTAAACGGAACCGAAAAGCAGCATGAAATTCTATTAAAACGAGTTATCTAAATTAGAAAGCAAACTGCATTTGAAAGAGTTAGGCCTTGTTTTATTTTAGAAGTTCTATGCATGTAATTTCCTATTAGTTAAAGTTACTGGGAATATAGTCTACTGGGCATTACCATGACTTGCACAATTCCACACTGAAAGGAAGAATACAGAGGGTGAGATGTAAGAGGCTTTAACAAATAGGGGGGCGCAGAATTGGCCCAGCGTGGTCCAGGTTAGGTGAGGGTTTGGCCGGGGTAGGCAGTCATTGTAAAATACGAATTTGTTCGTAACTGACTTGCCTGGTTAAATAAAGGTTAAATAATATAAAAACAAACAAGGAGGAATGGCACAGGGAGAGGGAGAAAGTGATATGGGCATTCACAAGGAGAAGAAGAATAGTGATTGAGTGAATGTGTCAAAAAGACGAGCGGAAGACCATTTCCTTCAGATCAACCTTCTTGGAGACCACACACACACACACACACACACACACACACACACACAAACACTTACTTATGAACATACTAAAACGCAGGATGACCAAACATGTACTCACGGACCACACACACGTTTTCCTTCACCACTGGTGGTGTGCAGCTCAGTGTTTCCGCTGCAGTCATTTAGTGGTGGCACGCCACAGCAAAATCATTGCCACAAAGCCTCATTTTTAAAAAACATTTTAATAAAAGTATGCCGAAGCGCACTGAAGATATGCTAGAACAGTCCTCATTTACTATTCCTCTGCTAACTAAATGAGTAATGAATAGAAAAACCACACAACCCCATAGTATAACAGAAATTATATATTTACCTAGTTTGCTTGTTGTTGTGCGTTCTATGCAAGAAACACTATAAATACAAAAGTGGACACCCTTTCAAATGAGTAGATTCAGCAATTTGAGCCACACTTGTTGCTGACAGGTGTACAAAGATCAAGCACACAGCCATGCAATCTCCATAGACAAACACTGGCAGTAGAATGGCCTTACTGAAGAGCTCAGTGACTTTCAAAGTGGCACCATCATAGGATGCCACTATCCAACAAGTAATTTGATACAATTTCTGCCCTGCTAGAGCTGCCCCGGTCAACAGTAAGTGAAAAAAATAGTGACATGAAGTGTCTTCTGTGAGAAGTACAGGCACGGGGTGTATCACATTACACAGAGTACACCGAACATTAGGAACGCCTTCCTAATGCTGAGTTGGCTGGATGTTCTTTGGGTGGTGGACCATTCTTGATACACTGTTGAGCGTGAAAAACCCAGCAGTGTTGATGATCTTGACATAAACGCCTGGCACCTACTACCATACCCTGTTCAAAGGCACTTAAATATTTTGTCTTGCCCATTAACCTTCTGAATGTCAAACATACACAATCCATGCATCAATTGTCTCAAGGCTTAAAAATCATCCTTTAACCGGTCTCTTCCCCTTCATCTACACTGACTGGAGTGGATTTAACAAGTGACCATAGCTTTCACCTGGATTCAGCTGGTTAGTCTATCGTGGAAAGAGCAGGTGTTCTTAATGTTTTGTATACTCAGAGTATATTCCGTGTTTATGCTAGTTTTTTGGTACAAAATTCATCAATACACGCTAAATAGTAAATATATTACATTTGGGATCTAGCTAATGATTTGCCCATGGTAAATGCAGATAGGTAAACCCATGCTTCAGCCTATTTATTTATAGCCAGTATTATTTATAGCCAGTATTCTGCATCAATTGGAATACAGGTGATCATTCTTTTTGCTAACAGCATACCTGATAATATTGTCCAACCTATATGCAAGGCCCAATGTGTCATTTTATTTTAATTCATTTTGGTATAGAACGTCCTTTTAAAAAAGTCAGCAGAACAGCTTCTCATAGATGTA